>NC_081415.1:279658026-279958026 GCF_030272615.1 Cryptomeria japonica
CATTGTTATCATTGCTTGCTTATTTAAAACAAATATAGTCACTTTATGTTGGAACTCAACATCAATTAGATTATTGGTAAAGTATTCAATTTGAAACAACTTCCATTTAGCATATTTACCTGTGTGACTGATGCACTTGAATGTTGTGTATGCCCACTCAATTCTCGTAGCCGATCAGCCATGGCTGAATAGCCTTGCTGGTAGGCAATTCTCTTGTCATCTTCTATGGGCACTCTATTAAATTCAGAGCCCTGCATTTTTGCTTGGTACCATGAATTTTGCTTGCATTGTTTGATAAAAAAAAATGTTTGCAATTTATTAATATTTTGATGCAATATTTCGTTTACATGAGATACTTACAATTCATGCAACAAGTTTCATGTAACCACTAGAGCTGAGTTTGTGTTGCCCATGCTTTTCTTGCCTTGCCTTGGTTGCCTTTGACGTGTCACTCAGTCTATAAAAAGTTTTAAATATGTTAGATTATATAAATATAAAGAGTAATTAATTAGTACATAATTACATTCTTAATAGTATCCCGTACCTTCTTCTGGCGTCTAGTGGTGTATTTCCTTTTTTCCTTTCAATTTTCTCCTTGGCATCCAAAATCAGGTCCTTCCACTCCCTCTCTGGAATCATGGGGGGACACTCGTACTTTAGGTTCCTCTCCAAATGGGTCCTGTATTGGTCCCTCACATACTTTAGATATGTGCCAGCTTTTTCAAGGAGCTTGGTTTTGTCAAAGGTGTCATTTCCAAACCACTCAACCATTTGGTTTGTCAATTCATCTTTTAACCTTTTTTCTTGGTCATTCCACCTTTTAAAGCAAAAACAAACCTGTTAGATTCAGAAATGAACTGAAGCTACATTTATTACACTTCAAGAAATGGATCAAAGGAAAATTATTCTAGCAATGATATCAAATCAAAAGTGGATTAGGGTTAGTTCACATATGATGTACCACCTTTTACGTATGGTGGGCCCAAATATCTGCAATGCAATGTCACTAAGATGTTTATAGAAAATATCATTGCCTGCAAAAAATTCATGGGATCATTAGTCCAAAATGAGTGATCATAAAGTAAATTACAATTAGAGTATATATAATAATAATTTTAAAGTACCTGGAACCTTTTGTATCTTTAAGGGAATCATTTCTTTGTCGCTCACCACCAATGTGGCCTGCAACGTTCCCATACTAGCAATACGACAAGATCCAGGAAATGATGGTATGTTATCAGCAGTAGTCGCCTCTGGCACATCCTCATGTGCATCTCCTCCTGCCAAAAATGAATCCACTATGAAATGGCATTAGAATTCAAGAAAGAGCGCTTGAAGGGAAATAAACACATGACAGAAGATAGAGCAAAAGAGGGATCTACCAACAGTGGGCGGGCCAATATGACGTGCACTAGAGGATGTTTGCATGCTACATGTTGCCGACATTGTAGTTGGCAATACAGGTGAGGGTAACCTCTGATGAGGCGGCAATGACATTTGTACAGTAAAATTGATAGCACCTAAAGAATAATACATTAAATATATCAAACATTAAATATATGAAAAGTGCAAGAATTGTAAACAAGGATGAACCTTTATTTTGAAAATTGACAATATCAAGTATGATGTATTTTGGGTACTCAGAGTGATAAGCCAAGCAAGTGATAATACAAGAAAATCGTAATCACCTGAAGATCCTGCAACACCTTGATCATGGGAACGACTTTGATGAGGGCAGATAAATTGCTGTAAGAACTATACGTACATATTTTAGTTAATGACATAAAAGAGAATAAAATATAAACCATTATTGAACTTTTGTTATAACTAAAGCTTTCATTACTGCTTACTTGCAAGTTTTCTGCTGTTCGAATCAATAATGCCACCCTCTCTCGTATCTCATCAGTGATAGGATGCACGGCTGCCAAAGCAACAATCTCTTTTCTAATTTTTATAAGAGGCATTTTAAAGAATTTCATAAGGTCTGTGGGATCTTCAGGGTCATCATTGCGTAACCCTAATGATTTCACATCCCTAGAAAGGTGCTCAGGTACTGCAACTCCCTTTCCCTTTCCCTGAACATCCGTCTGTGTCAAGAATATCATTAACAATTACAAAATTAGTATAAATCACTAAAAAAAAGAACATAATCATGTAACAGTTTGCTTCTATCTAATTTGTACAATTACAATGAGGTTTACCTTCTCGGTAGAAGTGTTGCAAGCTACATCTCTGTCTGCGATATGTGATGGATCCATGTCGGCCTGTGAGAAAGAAAAAATATAAAAAACGTTAGCAAAATTAAACCAATAGACTTAGCAAAAAAACTTCATAATAAAATGGTATATTGGATTCATTAATTGGAGGTTGGTTAATTTAAATGGTATATAGTATGTACCACCCCCATGATATTAACTTTGTTTCTATCTATATGATTCAAACTGTAATCAATTAGAAGCTCTTTGCCTGCACTTATTGATTTTATCGCACATACAAATACACAATTTCCCTCGCGTGCCTCAAATATGCAATTGGGTTGTTTATTAGTTGACCCAAGTCGTGTACTATTTATAAAACCTGTAATATTCCCTATTGCTTTTGGCCGCCCATCAATGTATACAGCCACTCGTTTACTTTGATCATTATATTTTTGTTGTATATAATTTGCTGACATTGCATACCTATGCATACTTTTTTTATATTTAACAATCTGCATCCAATGTTTGTAATTGTAACAAGGTCAAACAAACTCCATCAATTCTGCAACTCTATTGTAATAGACCTTTATGCCGTCCATGGAAAATAAGCCTAAACCATGTAACGACGAAGGTGCTATGCGGTATATCCTATCGTTAACACAAAAATCAGTGTTTATTGGAGGAAGTTCCTTGGGCACCCATTGTTTCTGTAGATGTCTATACCTCAGTGGCACCTCAATGTCGCCTTTGGTCTCATCATCATAAGAACATGACCCCCCTTGAGCAAGGAAAAATTTCATGCGTTTATTGAATTTTCTTCTAATCTTTTGACCTCTTGTTGATCTCCCTATTGTAGACCTACTACATGTGTCACTTTCATTTTATATTACTACATTTTCCTCACTTGACAAAGACAGATTTGACAAATACCTATTTGGGGGTACCTGCACTCCATGAAATGAGAGAGTTAATTGGTAATGAGAGAGAAATTTTGCAAATGAGGGTAATGTTGATGAAGAAGTCAGCCCTAAAGTTGATTTTGGGATGAAAATTGGAATAAGTCCAATTGGGGCCTCAAGTGTTGATAACTGTATTAGATGTGCTGCTAATGTCGAGGTTTGAAAAACTGAGGAAGTTTGTTTTCCAAGTAATTTAAAAAAAAAAAACTGTTTCTATAGGGTGTATTGACTAGTTATACCTGTCCATCCATGAGACTGTGCAGGATCCTCGTCAAAGGGGTTCAGGGTCCTGTACAATGTAGACTATGTAGGATCCTCAACTAAATAGTTGACAATGTCTGTAGTCAACGACCTGTTCCTACCAAGGGTGACAACATCACATAGGGACTATACCTGAAATCAACACCATCAATTGAGCATCATAAGCATTACTACATTTGTAAGTTGATAAACAATTAGCATCACATATCATGTGTCATCATAAACATGTAATCCATCACATATGTATCATAAATCACCATCCATCACATAGGTAATAAACAATCCACGTTCTATAAATAAACACAAAGTTGAAAAAATGTCACATGCATCATCATAAACATGTGATCCATCACATATGTATTTTAAATCAACATCCATCACATAGCTAATAAACAATCCAATTTCCATAAATAAACACAGTTTAAAAATTGTCACATAAATAGTCACTCTCCCTATCTCCATCTCCATATTAAAAGGTGCATCATGAATTAATTATGTAATGGCATTAGAATTCAAAACATAATGAATTAATTATGTAAAAAAATTCTATCAAGAAGTCAATATTAAATAGATAATATACTAATCGCATACCTCATACATTTCATTCTTCATCATCCTGAACATCAAGGTCATCATCGCCAACATCATCATCATCATCATCATCATCATCATCATCATCATCATCATCATCATCATCATCGTCATCATCGTCGTCGTCGTCATCATCATCATTATCAACATCTTCACCACCATCATCATTATCAACATCTTCACCATAATCACCACCATCATCACCATCACCATCACCACCATCACCATCACCATCACCATCACCATCACCATCACCATCACCATCATCATCATCATCATCCTCATCATCATCATCTTCTTCTTCTTCTTCTTCTTCTTGTTCTTCTTCATCGTCATTGAGAAATTGTCGATCGTGATCATCATCCACTTCATCTTCTACTTCTTCGATATCTTCTTCTTCGATATCTTCTTCTTCCATCACATTATACTTTATCGACCTTCCTCTTGGATCATGTCTAACAACAAATGACCAACCCGGTTTATGTGGAACCTCTGAGTAAAATACTTGCTCACATTGGCTTGGAAGAACATAGGGCTCATCCCCAACTGGTTCAAATGACCTTGTATTTAGCATTATAAAACCATTATCATGTTCAATAATAGTTCTATCAGGATCATTTTTATTCAATCGTAGCATGTACCATTTGACGATGAACAAAACTAATTTGAAGGAATTAAAGTCACACTCAAGTATATCATCCAAAATGCCATAATATCGATTTTGAGACTGTTGAGGATGAATGTCATTTCTCGATGAAATATTTGTCACCTCAAAGACTACAGTGATGCTAGAATCACAAGTTTTCTTCATGTCATCCAACTTTTTAATGCGAAATTTATGACCATTGCAGCACATAGCGTTGTGGTGTTTGACCTGCGATATGTCAAACATGTAAAATTTATTGCATTGTGAGTTGATAAACATATGGGTGATTAATAAATTTATACGTACCTATTTATCTCTTAAACCATATGCTAAATCAATTTCCCTTTGCATAACATTGGAACCTCCATTACGATGTGCTTCTTTAACCAATGAAGCCACACCTTCCCATGTTAACGTGCCTCTAGAATGTTGACAATGTTCAATCCATACCGTCATCCAATCAAGATTGTTTACAATATACAAATGTAGTGCATCACACTCTCGACCAACTGTACAAAAAATAAATAGACGTCTTACAATCGATTTATTTTGAAGATTAAGAATTAATTAACTACAATAAATCCTTATAATTACCTCTCACTTTACTCAATCTACCTTTCCCCGTCAAGTGCTCCCCTTCAAATTTCTTAATAGTGTTGGGATCCCAAATGCGATCCACGCAGATCTTTGCTGCAAACTTAAGAAGATATTCAGAAATGTACATCATAGTCTTGTATACCATATATCTCTCCACCATAGAACCCTCAAGATGTGCTCTTTGTCGAACCAAAGCCTTCAAAAATTTCAAGTGCCTCTCAACCATCCACATTGACCTAGTGTGTACAGGTCCACACAATTCAATCTCCTCAACTTGGTGTATGAGGTAGTATTCTTGTGCATTGAAAAAAGCTGGAGGTAGACACTTTTTCATTTCACACATTAAATGAGGAATTTTTCTCTTCCAATATTTTATATCGTCTTTATGGATTTCTTTACATGACAACCACCTACAAGGTATTCAAGACACAAAAAAATATATTACATAACAAGTAAAACAAATCGCAAATATAATATCTATACAACGAACTAAACAAATATCACTACTTACCTCATGTATTTTCCAAGATCATATATGACTTGCTTGACATTATTGTCGAAGTCGTCTGGGAGAGATAGAGAGGTAGAACGTACTGCAACAATTATAAAATTATCTTTTCATTTTTTTGTAACATAATGAAAAGTACACATACGCGCAATACTTAAATACATACTAAGAACACAAGAACATGAATTACCTTAATGAAGGTATGCCAATCATGCATTTTCATCCCTGGCCCAAATTCACTTTTCTTTGATATGAGATTGTTTATGTTCGTACCAAATCCTGTGGGAAATAGAATTTTTTGTATGACTTCTTTTATAGCATTTCTTTGCTGGTCCGTTAATAACCAAGGAAGCTCACTTATATTAATATGGTCTCCATGGCTATTTGATTGAATGACATTTATCATTGCATGATTGGAATCCTGAATGTCACTACATATTTTGACAATTTTTGCTTTGTCACGTCTTCCATCCAATATTTTCCATACTATCTCTGTTATATTCTTTCCAATATGCATACTATCAAACAAATGAACAATTTGTAATTGTTCGTAGTAGGGCAACCTACTAAATTGTCGGGGACAACCTTTTAGTCCCTTAGGAAGGTGGTCATTTATGCCTTCACGACCTTCATGATCATCAATCACATCATCAGTAAACAAAACAAAATAGAAAAGATGTTTTATGACAAACCAATAGATGGAATGGCATTACCTTGACGATTAATTCTATTATATTCCAACTTCCACAGGTGAGGTGTCATTCTTCATGGCTTTGATGTATTCTCTTCTTTCCCATTGAAAAGATGTTTTTCAGTATTTCGATACTTATGATTTTTGTGGAGAAAGTGCCTATACTCATCAAACACCTGCTTTCCTAAACTTTTTGAATGACGAGATTTCATCTTTGGACCACAAACAGGACATGCAAATTTTCCCTTTGTTTTAAGACCTACACGATAATGTATAATTGGATTAAATATGATAATTTTTTGAATTATAATGTTCATGCACAACTTAAACACTATAACATACCACAAAAATGTGTTAGCCCTGGGGCATCGTGTATTGTCCATAGAAGCATCGCATGGAATTGAAATTGTCTTTGTCCTATTGGTCTAGAGACGTCATACATAGTGACACCATTCCATAACTCCAACAACTCGTCGATAAGAGGCTCGATATATACATTCATATCTTTAACTTGGTACTTACCTAATCAAATGAACAAAAACATTACATAATTATTATGACCATTTTATTGCAATATTTATAATTAAATTTAGACGACTATATTTAAATGATAAAATACTTGGAACAATCATTGCCAACATTATGTGCCCCCTCTTTATTGACATCCATGGAGGAATGTTATTGTTGATAACAAAAATAGGCCACACTGAGTAAACAGATCTCATCTCTCCAAATGGATTGACACCGTCCGCTGCCAATGAAAGCCTGAGATTATGAGGTTCTTCTTTAAAGTGTGGCCACTTTTCCTCTATGTCCATAAATGCTGAACCATCCGTAGACATTCAAATAATGTCATCTCGACTTCTATTGCATGCATGGTAATCCATAAATTGTGCCAAGCTAGTGCGCATACATGGAATAATGGGAATATAGCGAAGAACCTTGCAAGGAACCCTTTTTGTTATTTGATCTGTTCGATATCTACTGATATGACATTCAGGGCATTCAGTTTGAAATTCATGTTGTTTGTGATATATAATATGATCATTGGGACAAGAATCTATTGCTTGATACTCCATTCCAATATCTTTCATAACGGAAGATAATTCTCGGTATGAGCGAGGTAGAATATTTGATGGTGGTAACAAAAACCCACCTATCAATCTACAACAAAAAAATATAATTTGTTATAATAAAGAATATTAATGGTACAACATGATTCATAGTTTATTATGACATATATGACATACCTTAACATACGTGACATTGTTATGTTGGATAAATAATTCATAACCTTCAAGTTCACCAACAACAATACAGCGGAGAGAAGAGTTGCCTGCGAGCCTTCGTAAAGGGCCTCAGATGCCTTCTCAAGTAGAGGGACATCATGAACAACATCAAGGTCATCTTCATCATCATGATCAACTGTGCAAGTACTAAATGAGTCATGGATCAATGTATTTGTACCATCATCTTCAATTGTGTTTTCTGGCTCATGATTGTCATCTTCCATGGGATCATTATCTTCAGCTTCGATATTCACACCTCCATGTTCGTCCACTTCTAAAACCATATTCTCAGGGTTGTGTTGATCCATACCATGTGCTCTGGGGTGCTCGACCTATATAAAATTGATAAACATAAATAAACCGTGATCATGATCTCATCATGACGTGATTTATTATGTATATAAATTGTCAAAACGATATAATGAAAAATTACCAATGGATGATAATCATGTCCACCTTCAATGTGACCATGCAGCCTACAATGTTTCTTTGCTGTTTTGATTAGAAGTCTTCTAGTCTTTAACCCCTTACAAATTTTGCACGGATAATAACATTTTCCATCACCTTTTCTTTTCAAGTTAGACCACAATCTAGCAATTGTCTGCTTATTTTGTTGTTCGTTGATATTGTCTGACATGGTCTTTCTTCACAAGCAAGAAAATAGAAATTATCATCATTGAACAAAGCATCTTATTGAATTTAGATTTCTAGTTTGCTTATGGTACATCACACAACATGGAAAACAAGAAATACTCAATAAATAACAGGATTCATTGATCTAGTATTATCACAATCTGCACTTGGCCTTCAATATTTTCTCCTCCTAACACTGTTTATCCATTACCCGTCAAGTACAGAACTCTAAAACCCATGGCCATTAAAATACATAAGACAAAATTGTAGCATCTTATAATCATCTGTTATAAAACCAAAGCACTTGGGAGTGATTCTTTTGTTTGTCACAGTCTAGGAAAACGGTGTCTACTGGAGCCTTGAATAACTGACTAGAAAGATTTTTAATTCCTTTTCTTTTTCCTTTTGATTTTTTCACTGTCACTTCCATCCTCTGAGTCAGATTCCCTCACCCTTTTCTTTCTTCTTATTTTTTCATACTCATTGTCATGCTTTGAATTATTTTTCTTTCTTGGTGACTCCTTACTGCTCTCACTGTCAGTTTCACTCTCAGAATCTGAGTCTGATGTATCAAAATCTGACGAACCTGATGAATTAGAAGAATCGTCATTAGAGGTAGATTCAGCTAACTCAGGAATAGACTTTTGCTACTGCATTACAAGCCTTGGCATATTCTTCAAATACTCACGTAAAGTCTCAGTGATACCACCAAGACTAATAGAAGTAAAGAAATTGATAGAAAACCGTGAATTTTTGGGATTGTCCTTTGGAGAAATTGAATCAAAAGACTCTTGCATTGTTGGATCGTTCAACCTTTCATTAAGCAACAATATATCAAGCTGCTCTGCCAGCTTCTGCAAGAGAATCTTTATAAAAATATGGGAAGAGGAAGTAGTATCTTCCTCTGTCAGACATATATAAGCAAGATAATGCCATGGAAGAGCATCTGTGCCAAGTAAGTGGGCCAAAAACTTTGCAACATTACACAGTTTATTTGTTTCCAGTCTGTGTATCATAGAATACTGTTGTACAAAACACTTATCAAAAAATTCCTCATAAATTTTATTGATCATACAAAATCTTTGCCCAAGAAGACCATAATAACGAAGGTATGTTCTCTCTTGACCAGGTTCAAGCTTTCTCTTTAGTAGCTTATGACCAGCTTCCTCAAAATCAACACTTGACATGATTGTCAAATAAATTGAACGTCTTAAATTGACCAAGTTTGTCTCTATCTCATCTTGTATTCTCAATGCTTCCTCACCTTCCTCTTCATCATCATCATCATCATCTAAATCATCATCTGAATCATTCTCCCCTTCTGTTTCATCTGAAGAAGCATCTCCAAGGATATCTTTCTTCAGTTTTTCATAGGTTGCCTCATGCTCTAAGAAATCAGGATCTGGCTTGAAAACATCCAAACCAACTTCTTGATCAAGTTCATCTTTTAGGAAAACTTCATGTGTTAACTGATCTGGACGCACAACTGGATGACCCTCGAACTTAGCTTTGTGAATTGCAAAAAGGCCTTCAATTAAAAACTGTACTCGTTTGTCAATTTCCCCCTCATGGAGAATACCTCTAAATCTTTCAAAAATCCCATAGAGACCTTTGGGTGAAAGGTCTTGCAACAAAGAACCACATTCTTCCACGAACCCAACAACAACCTCTACACTGTCATCTATGCAGTTCTCTAGTAAAAGGGTGAGAAGTTCCAAGGCAATGATCTCATGTGCAACTTGTTGATTCACTAAATGAGCTATGAATTTGGCTGCTGCTATCAACATGTGCTTGTCATTGCATTTGTATGTCCTCTTAAGCTACAAAATAATTCTTTGCAAAAGCAAATTGCCAACTTTAGGAAATTTTGTATTTACCACAACAACCAACACAACAAAAACATCTGTAAATCCAGGGGATGCCATTTGGGATTTCATACAAGACCTACAAAATAGACCCCTCCCATGGATGAGATTCTCTACAAACAACTCTGGAATGATGTTCTTGATGTTAGATGCATTTACCTTGTTTACTAACCCATTGATACTCTTCCGAAGGGCATCCCATTCCATGCGCTAGTATTCCACACGACTCTTGTCTTCCACATCTTTCATCATTTGAGCCAGCTTAAATGGGGGAATATAAACACCCCCACTTCTTCCAACACCCTTCTCAGCTCCTCTTACAACACCTTCACCATTCCCATTCTGAGATGGAGCAGACACAACTCCAGAAGTTTTCACTTCCACTGCCTCTCTATCCCTCTTGTTTCCAAAAGCCCCTTTACCACTTAATTCATGCTTATTTCTGTACATAAACCCATTAGGAAGCATGAGTTTTTGCATATAAGCTCGCCCAAATATTTTACAGTTATTTTTCATCAAGATTCCCTTAGGAGCTGGCAGATCCTGCTTCCATAATTAATTCTATTTTCTCAAAGGACAATCCTAAAAAGCCATGCATTACAAACAACT
Organism: Cryptomeria japonica; assembly: GCF_030272615.1. Taxonomy (NCBI): domain Eukaryota; kingdom Viridiplantae; phylum Streptophyta; class Pinopsida; order Cupressales; family Cupressaceae; genus Cryptomeria; species Cryptomeria japonica. Next base: position 279,668,874 of record NC_081415.1, read on the forward strand.
TTTTACACCTTTGTTGGTTGTGGTGGCATCACAAAGATTTTACATCAATAAATGAAGAACATGCCAATGCTTTTAATGCAACAATAGAAGTCTATCTCTTATTCAATATCTCTTGTGAAACCCCCATGATCTTTTGTTGGAGTAGAATTTGTTATATTCTAGAAAGGGTCTTGTCCTTTGTTGATGGGATATTCATCTACCTTAAGAAATAACTATTCTTTCTTGCAACAAGAAGTGGAACTAAATGAAGATCTAGTACTATGAAATGAATCCTCAAAAGGATTACTATAGTTAGTTTTGGTAGATAATGATCTGGGTAAAATACTAATGTGGCTTTAGGAAACATTATGTACTAGCTTAGCATACTCTAAAAACTTTGGTGCGACATGCTAAATCCAATTAAGTCTCCATCGATATCTCTATTGTGTTTATGGATTGGGATTCAATGTACTCTTTTTATACACAAATTTTACTTTCAACTGAGGAGGTTTGTATGTACTTACTTGTCTTTCGATTGTATCCCTATTTCAAGAATTTCTTCTATCATCAAATCATTTGTTGTAAGTTGTACAAGTGGAAGCTTGAACATGCCTTCCATGCTAGCCTTGTTGATACGTTCAACACCATCTTGTGCAACAAATCTTTAGAACTCCACTATTTCATTGAAGAGTGAGTTGTAGGGACAATCTAGGACACTTACAAAGGTTTTTCAAGGGAGATAAATAGACCTAAATATTATGGCTTAATAATGTTCAATAGGTAAATAGATAAGAAACTCTCAATATCAAAATGACTTTCTCAATTGTCTTTACTAGAAATGGATAGATCTACTAATAATGGTTTTATGATTGTATGTCAACTTTAGACTCAATCCAAGAAGAGCTAGAACTAATATGCGATATCTAGATTTATGATCTCTATAATATAACAATCCCATAATTATGTTTCCACGCATCTATACCACAACACAAACATCATGCTAGTGTTCAGCCATAGCAATTGATATCCTAATTATAGAATGTGAAATATGCACATAACTATGAATAAAGATTAATAAAAACAAAGAAAGATGCTTATTGCAAACATAAATGACTAATGGACAAGAATTGAATTCATTGTAGATAGTTTTGAATATCAAATTCACTTATTTGTGTGCATTTAGTAACTCATGTACTTGTGGCCAACCATTTATCTCTTTCATAAATTAAACACTTATTAATAACATTAAATGGTTGAGTAATTATGTTTTAGTTGAAATTGAAAATAAAATATTTTATTTCAAGACAACTCACACTATTCCCTATCATATTTTAGACTCTCGGTTTTGTTAGTAGTGGTTTGATGTCTTTGGAGCTGATCATTGCATTTCTTTAGTTACATTTGCCAGCGTACTCCCAGCCTATGCCAAAATGGGAGCTTTGGAACAGGGTATGGACATCCATCAAAGCATAAAAGATAGAGGAATTTTGTCAGATGTAGTTGCAACTGCTCTGTTAGCATGTATGCAAAATGTGGAAGCATAGACAAGGCATGAGAACTGTTTGATGGATTGCCTCAAAGAAATGTGGTTTCCTGGACTGCAATGATTGTTAGATATGCACAAAATGGATTTGTTGAGAAGGCTTTAGAAACTTTCAAGCAAATGCAATCGACAGGTGTAAAGCCAAATTCCACGACCATTGCTACTATCCTCCCTGCCTATGCCAAAATGGGAGATTTGGAATAGGGTATGGACATTCATCGAAGCATAAAGGATAGAGGAATTTTGTCAGATGTTGTAGTTACAACTGCCTTGGTAGACATGTATGCAAAATGTGGAAGCATAGATAAGGCAAGTGAACTATTTGATAGAATGCCTAAAAGAAATGTTGTCTCGTGGACTGCAACGATTGCTGGATATGCACAAAATGGATTTGTCGAAAAGGCTTTAGACACTTTCAAGCAAATGAAATTGGAAGGCATAAAGCCAAATTCCACAACCTTTGCCAGCATCCTCCCTGCCTGTACAAAAATGGGAGCTTTGGAACAGGGTATGGACATCCATCAAAGCATAACGGATAGAGGAATTTTGTTAGGTGTTGTACTTGCAAATGCCCTGCTTGACATGAATGCAAAATGTGGAAACATGGACAAGGCTCTTGAATTGTTTGATACGATGCCGCAAAGAGATATGATCTCATGTGAACAATCAACACGCGCATATATGGGAGGAAGGGATTGCCGCTACAAAATTGAACGCTCACTCCTCAATCACAGTTCTATGGTTTTACGAGATTAAACTAGGGCAATTAACCACCACATGTATATTTTTTGCAACATGAAATTAAAAACTAGGGCAATTTGAATCTACCTCTTGCGCGAGATTGAAAGCAATGCCACAAATGCCTTCGATGCAGGTTTGATGTTCTTGGGGGTTGAAGTCACCACGGATGCCTATGTGGGATTGCAATGCACAAATGAATTCCCCTCTTCTTTTTTTTAAGTAATGGCCGTTGTCATCGGAATTACGATGAACTCGAGCACTTTTTTGAAAAAAGAAAATTCTCATTGCTAATGCCTTCTTCGTCAAAACCAAATGGGAAATTACCATCGAAATTACGACGAATGTGGGCATTTTTTCAAAAAAAAATCAAATTTGGCCACAATATACCTTCTCCGTCGGAAACCTCAGTCGAAAATCTAGTCCAAATGTATTAGTGTCAAGAATAGAGGAAAATGGGACATTCCAAGGAAGGTTTATGGTTTGCATCTTAAATTTAGTTTTCAATTAAGCTTTCCATTATGTTTTATTGTCTCATTATATGTGTATGCCGTTCTATTTACCATATTTTTAGCATCACAACAATAACTCTTTCAGATTTTCAATAAAAGGATAACAATTTTCCTTCTTGATACTTTGTGCATTGTGTTGAACAATTGATATGGTGATGTTTCTGTGATTCATGTTTTGAATCCTTTGATGTTGTCTCTTTTCAACAACATTAACACAAGAAGATGCATAGTAATACGGGTTATAGATTGTGTTCAACTACCCAGGTTGCTCGCACTGAGAAGGCTCTGAAAAGTTTCATGAACCACAGTCTTGAGGTCCTAAAAGTTTCATCACGGAATATGAATGCATTGGTGGATCACTTAGACAGGAAAAATTAGGATAAGAACTTGGTAATCATTGAAGATGTACCGACTTCCAGTTCCACCCATCAAATTTCCAGGCGAAGGACTAGGCAGAACACCACTGAGATGGAGACCAAAATGAAAGATATCCAGCTGAGACAGGAGAGCAATGATCTGAGGGAAGCGGCCAAGGCGATGATGCTTTTGGTTCAGAATGCTGAGGAGTCTATAAAAGTGTTCAATTGATATGTAATGCTGGGTTTTGGATGCCAATTTCTTGTTGGCTCCTTGCTGTCTTTTTGTCCTAGCTGTTGGTTTTTGTGTTGGTCTTTTGCAGTTGTTTTGTTTTGTCTCTTTCATGCTCATCTTTCATATTGTTAGTGGGTTTTGGGTCCCTTAAAACCTATTTTTTCTTAATCAAAAACTAGTATTGGTAGTTTAAAGTTGTGAGAATACTTTATTTTCCTTCAAGAAAGCTCTAAGATTAGCCCTTTTTCTATGAAAAAAATTGATGTATTGCATGCTTTGTTGAGCTATGAAAAACAAGGTTTCTTTTATTAAGATGTATTGTGAGTTAGTGCAACTGATTAGGCTTCTCAACCATTTGGTGTATCACTTATTAGGATAGGTTTCAATTCAAGTTTTCTTCCTATCCCTTTTACCATCAAGTCAAGTTTGCAGGAGGTTTCACTAGAGAATTAGCTTGCTCTGGAGGTCAATTTCCACCATAGGCAACCCATGGGCCTGTAAATCTTCCAATGTTTCACAAGATTGCCAAGCTTTTAGCTTGAGTATTCAGGTGCAATCTTGGTGACAACAACTATTAAGCAGGGAACTCAATGAACTCACCAACACGAGTGGATTTATCCTCATCACTGAAATGAATTATTGGAAATAAAATGAAGATTTCTCCAAGTTAAATGGAATTCACATAACTAAAAATAAGTGGTCAAAAATATAATTTGAAGTCCATATGATAAATAGAGGAAAGCAAGCTATGTTTTAGTCATTCTGAAAAAGATGGGAATATAAGTCATACAAACTACTCTGCATAATTATAAAAGAAAAGTGCAGAGAATACTTTCCAAGTAATTTGGTGATAGATGAAGGAGGGATATGGAACTCGGAATTCATCCTCAGTCCGAAGAACAAGCTTGATCCTAGTTACACAAATAGTTTTTCCTTTGTTTAAAAAAAAAAAAGGTTTTCGGTTTGGAATCAATTGTTTTAAATTAAAAGAGCCATCATAAGAAAGGCAGTAGCTTCTTAAATCTTGGAAACCAACTTTTTCTATGAATTGTTTAAGAATAGAAATAATAATATCCTTGTCAGAGTAATCTCTTATTAGCTAATAATTTTTTATTTAATTATTAGTCTATTATACTCTATGCTTAAGCTAAACTTAGGAATCTTATAATTCTTTAGGGTTTTCTCCTTTAGGGTTTTGAGTATCCTCTTATAAGGATTCTCTCTTTATATTTTCATATAATACCTATAATTATTGAATTGCATTCTTGTTGCACAATCAATATGACTCCTCTTTTCTGGATCTCTGAATTCTAACCTCCATAGCTTTTTTGCTTCTCTCCTTCTGTGACAGGTTTGCATGCGGGTGATCTTTGGGAGTTGTAGAGTTGATTTTTCCTCAACTCGAATATAGTATTAGAGCTCCAGATCTGCATGCCCCTGTTCTCTTCATGAGAGTTTTTGGGCCTTGTTCTTTAGATCTGTGTATTCGGGGGTTTGTGCAGTTGTTTTTTTCTATTTATGGGGGTAGCTGATTTTTTGGTACATTTTGGTGCCAAAAGGACCTCATTGTTGGATTTAGGAGGCCGATTCCATGAATTTTGATATATAATTTTCCTATTTTCGGTGACAGGGGCATCTGTGGCATGATTTTTTATTGACACATTTTTTGAAGCACAAAAAATCCATACAGCTGTACCTGCAAATGCATCAGAAAATTTTCATCAAAAAATTAATTTTTAATTTTTAAATTTTTTTTATTCTCTTTATGCCCTACAAGAGGGTTTTTTCTTCTTTTGGCTGTAACTTGGGCAAACGTAGGTGTTTTTTGACAAATCTTGTATCGTCGGAACTCTTTCCAAGCTCTATCCAGATCTGGATGTTTGAACTTTTGATTTTGTTTTTTTGATGATGTTTTTTGCTGTCAAAGCCAGAGGTTCACTTTTGCACTCCAGGAGACATAACTTGAGCATCCAAACTCCATTTTTTGAAAAATTTATATCGTTGAAAATATTGTTTTGTGTTCTTTCCATTCATATGAGTTTTCTTTCCAGATTATGCTCGAGGTATATTTTATTCAGTTTTTTGCTTTTAAGCACTCTGGTGAATATCTTGGATGTTTCAAGTCCTAGGATCTCTTTCTTTGAGTAGGATGTCTCGTCTTTGGTTGTTCTTTCTATTTCCATTCTTTTGTCTCTTCTGATCATTGTAGCATTTTATTTATGCAAACACACTGAGATAAAGTGCCATCATGCATTGTATACTTGGGATCTTGCACATCTTGTGCCTTAGTGTACATGCACTACTTATAAAGTGCCATGGGGGGTTGATGTTTGCCTTTGTTTTCCATCTACCTTTGTCATGTGAGTGTTCCTTCCATGACATTAGCCTCATGATGTGTGTTAAGTGAGTGTTCCTTCTACAATATTAGCGTCATGATGTGTGTCAAGTGAGTGTTCCTTCCACGACACTATGTACTTTCTCTGCACCTTCGATGTTCTCGGTTCTTTGTCATGTAGTTCTTGTTGGCCATTCTTTTCAGTGTACCTATCCCTCTCCCTTTTCAGCATTGTGGGGAGGTTTTTCCTATTGTTTCTAATGCTTCCTTGGTTCGATTGATCAGCTCTTCGGGCTTTGGTGTTTAATGTCATCTGTATCTTTGAGTTTAGTTGTTTGCCTTTGTTTGCCATCTGATTTGAGTAGTGTCATTTGAGGACACTCATGCAGATTACAGTCTTCTCTACCTGGTCATGTTCTATTTTAGTGGAGGTTCTTTAGATCAATAGTTACTCTTCGACAGTGTTTGCAGCTATTTCATGCTTTAGTGGTGTTCTTCATGCTCTTCTTTTTTGTTCCTATCTTCTGGAACACTCTTGTTTGGAGGCTTCTTAGTCCTTCACTTGAGCTTTCATCTCTTCTTGGAGAGGAGTTTTGTTCCCATAGGGTTTTCTCCCTTTTCTCTACTTTAAATAGATTTTATTATACTTGGGTACCTCATCAGGCCCAGTTGTTGGGACCCATTGTTGCTTTCCTGCATTTTTTACATGCTTTTTTAGTCCTTAGTTGTTTTTAAGCTACTCCCTAAGTTCATCTTAAGGGGGGTTGCTAGAGTAATCTTTTATTAGCTAATAATTATTTATTTAATTATTAGTCTATTATACTCTATGCTTAAGCTAAACTTAAGAATCTTATAATTCTTTAGGGTTTTCTCCTTTAGGGTTTCGAGTATCCTCTTATAAGGATTCTCTCTTTGTATTTTTTTTTTTGTATTAAGTATCATAGAATCACAAAGTTCATTTTTGCTCATTCGAGCATCCACGTTGCAAACTTATTACATACTAGCTCCTTTCGAGCACCAAACTGGAAACAACAATTGGAAGACCAAGGGTCACAACTTAGAAATCCACTTTAAACAACCGATGGAAGACCAAGAGTCACAACGTAGAATTCTACACAAAGGTGTCCCTCATGGGAGTTGAACTTGGGTCTCCACATTGAGAACTCAATTATTTAACCAACTAAGCTCAACCCCTTGGACTCTCTTTGTATTTTCATATAACAACTATAGTTATTGAATTGCATTCTTGTTTCACAATCAATATGACTCCTCTTTTCTAGATCTCTGAATTCTGGCCTCCATAGCTTTTTTGCTTCTCTCCTTCTGTGATAGGTTTGCATGCAGGTGATCTTTGGGAGTTGTAGAGTTGATTTTTCCTCAACTCCAATAATCCTGATAACTCATTAAGCCATAACAACAAAAATGTACCTTGTCGATTCTTCTTTGAAATTGTACAAAGTAAAAGAATAAAAGTTAATTAAAATGACTAATATAATTTTCCAAACATTGCTAAGAGTATGTGTGATTTTTGAAAGTTATTGCAGTAAATATTTGGTAACCCTCTCTTGTTGAATGAGCGGACAAGGCTCATGGTAGCCTGAGAAACTAGTCTGAGACTTACTTGGAAATGGAAACATGGTTAGAATCAACTTATAATGCCTAATTTAGTCTATTAACAAGGAAAAATATGGATTAAATATAACAAAAATCATGAAGCGATATTGAAAACACAAGAAAGAATAAAGGCAAAGAGTCATAATAGATAAACATGTATACAAATCTTCTCACATGTTGTATGACATGACACAATGTCACAAAAGAGAGATATTAGCAGTGAGTCATTGATTGGCGACCCATTCCCATAATCATGAGGAGGCATGTGGTATGGTACTCATGATTGTGAGTATGAAGCCAATAATGCATAAACAACATAAAATAAAGTCAATAAATATGAACTTAAATTTAAAGGTAGAAGACCATAAATCTTGTCAAAACAAGTCTACACCAAGAATACAAATTTATTTAGTGCCACTATCATAAGAGACTTCCTTGTTGGTCAGTAAGACTAAACTCATATGATGGCTCTAACTGAGTAGGGTGGTGAACAACATAATGCTTTTAATCATGTATACAAAATAAAAACCTTTGTCCAAGGTGACGCTTCATAGAGCGAGCATCTGTTAGTTCACATGGTCCGGAAACACCACCTAGTCAGAGGTCATGCTAATATTCTCATTTCCAAAAAAAAATTCCTTATAGATATTTATGTTCATTTGACAAAAATACAAGTAATTCATACCTAACATGTTTAGGTATTTGAAGAAATATTCTCAGTTCCAGTACATTAACCCCTTACAAATATATCTAAACATAATTTCAATAGCAATTTTTATCAAATACTTTATTATTTCTAATCACCAAAATCAACCTCTAACTTTACCTCAAAACAAGCCATGCTTATATGGTCAAATTTGGAAAAGGGAGAGAACAATTATGATAAGACTTAAACACCACTAGGTTGACTTTTCAATTGAGTATTCCATCTTGAAAGTGGCAACAATTCTTTCATCCACAATATGAATATATGTAGAGCCACATATATTAAACCTTAGGCGTGCTTGATTCATTGAATTAGATCTTCATGTCGAGATTTACAACTATATGTGTTTTTCTCTTCTTTTAACTCATCTTTTATCTCTCAAAGCAAATAATTGTGTTCCCTCAAATGCCCAAGTAAAACATTACTTCAATGGCACAGGATGCAAGTGCAAAAGTAACTATACGGGAGATGGATACTTCAGCAACACAAGATGCAAAGGTACAAATGATACATTTATGTTTCCAACAATTTTTTATTCTATTTTGGATTATGCTCTAATACTCTGGGTCCACTGCTCCAAAAATCAAGAAATGCACAAGTTTCATTTCCTTTTAAATTTTTTCAATGCTCATAGGTATCTACTTCTCAACATTCAACAGACTTTTGTAATAACTTCTTCTAGTTTACATTTCCTACAATAATAGTTTATGTTTGAGGAATGCAGGGTCGTGTGGGGCATTAATAGTTGTGTTACTCGATGGTGGCAGTCTCTTCTCTATTTTGAAGTTAAGAAAGTCCAAGCACAACAAGGAAAAGAACTTCCAGAGGAATGAAGAGGACCATTGGAAAAATTTAATTTCATCATGAGGAGGAGTGGAAAAAATTAAGCTCTTCTCTTTGAAAGAGATTGAGAAAGCCACAAATAAGTTCTCTTAGGATGGGTATGACACCATTTACAAAGGGACTCTCACCATGTCAAGAAATCAACCAGTTTATTAATGAAGTTTGTATTTTGAGCCAAATTAATCACAAGAACGTGATGAAGTTATTGGGTTGCTGCCTCAAAACTTCGGTTCCTCGTTGGTTTATGAATACATTTCCAATGGAACATTATTCTATCATTTGCATGGTGACAAGCAAGAGCAACAACACCTTCCTTGGGAGAAGCACCTTTGCACAACCACTGAAACTGCAAAAGCTTTGTCATACTTGCACTCATAATTTTTTTTGTAAGCATTCATTCATTAATGCCATAGACAAAATAAAAAATTCACATAAGCAATAGCATCTAGAAAGAGAAAAAGATAAAAGACAATGAAAACTCAAATTTTATCACAAGTGGCCACAATGGATTAAATCACACACACTAAGCTTACACTTCTAGACTTAAATTATATTTTATAGGCTTCATATATTGCTCGTGTGTCGTCAAACTAAGAATACATTTCTAAGCTTAAACATGTTAAACACTCAAAGTTGACTACCATGCTCTAGACTTAACTGATAAAATACAAAGAACTGATAATATATGATTGATATTAAACTAGAAATGTTACAATTTATAATTGTTGTTGTGGATTAACAACTTCTACAATTGACTCAACTGATTCCTAAACTAACTCCTATAATAGTGGATGTTACAACACAATTGAGACATGTGGCTTAGTCAGAGATGTGGTTTAGTTTATTCATTTTTCCCAACACTCTGTTAGATAGTTTAAATAACCGGAAGACAACTGAGAGGGGGGGGGGTGAATCAATTGTCACTAGATTACCAGAAGCTTAAGCAATCAAAACTTTAATACTAAAATACATAAGATCAATAACGGAATACATAAACCAATTACTAAAATAACAAATATACCAATTAAGCACAAGAAACAATTAGAGAATAATATAATCCACATGACACCAAGATTTGTACGTGGAAAACCCAGTAAAGGGAAAAACCATGGTGGGAAGCCTACCCACAGTCAGATAATACTTCTACAGTAAGTATGTGGTTACAAATTGAGGGGCCTGCACTTGCAGGAAGGCCAATAGCCTAGAGCACACTGCTCATTACAAAAGGAGTCTCATTGACTACATAAAAATCCAGACTACAATCCAGAAGGAAGAATGAACTGCAATGATAGCATCTTCAATGCCTGAGTATAGTTCTGGTTAAGCTCAATACCAGAGGACTTAAACCTCTTGCATAAACCCAACTCGATCACCAATGATCGACCAAATCCTCTGCATGAATGATTATTACATTATTTGCTCCTATACCATCCTATCATGATCTACAATGAGATCTTACATCATATATACAAACCCTCGACCATAAAAAATAAGGTCGGCCACCAGACAATAAACCAATTACATAATTATAAAACATGTCGGCCTGAGACCAAACAAATATCATCCAACCCATAAGACATCCCAGAAACACATCGAGAAGACCAAACAACATGTCACATTAAGCCCGTCCATAACCTAGTTAGTACTGAACCCAATTTAGGTCCACACACACTAAAGAAATGATCCCAATCAGCCAAATCTCAAACATGATCACCATTAGCATCCTGAATCCTTACTAGAAGCCGCACCAACACCACTTATGTATAACATAAAAAATTCTTCAACAAAGCTTTGCTGGTGAAACCCTCACCGGATCAACAAACCAAGCTTACCAGCATATAAGATAGCATCCAATCACCAAATCAAAACCAACTGATTGAACATGAATCTGAGTAGCATGAATATCATATCTAAGACAATTCCATAAGCCAAAGCATATTGGAGTATACCGGATCATCATGATCTTACCATCCATAAACCAATCATCCTACAAGGACCAAAAGGATACTGGTAAAGAAGCCAAAATAGCTAGTGTTGACATCAATGATAAAACATCAATGTAACACATAATCAATTCCTCCAAATGGCCAACAATCTCCCCCTTTGGCATTGATGGCAACACTAGATGTGAAAAACATCCAAGTGCCAAGAAATGCCAAACAAATATCCCACACAAGAATATAGCAATGAAGTTATGATCCATACTCTCCCCGTAGATGATATCTCAGTTAAGTTCTGCAAATTTCTCCACCTAATGTATATATCTCCTTAATTTTTTCACATGAATATCTCTCCCCCTTTGACATCAATGCCAAAGATCTAACATAAATATCAAAGTAAAATAAAAAACCACTAAATCACAAAACTAACTACTCCCCTTGAGTAGTAGCATCACCACATCAATCTAGAATTAATAATAGCTTTGATAATGCATACCAGACTGATGCCAAATAACATCAGTCAATTTTCTATCAGAGGGGCATAAACCCCTAATCTATCTCTGAGGTACTCAAATGATTCTTTAGGCAAAGGTTTAGTGAAGATGTCTGCAATCTGCTCTCTAGTGTTCACATAAACCAATCTAACTTCATTTTATTCCACCTTTTCCTTCAAAAAGTTATACTTGATAGATATGTGCTTTGTCTTAGAGTGAAATACCAGATTCTTTGATATGTCTATAGCAGTAGAGTTATCACATTGAATAACTACCGGTACATTACAATCCAACTTTATATTCCTCAACGTATGCTTCATCCATAGAACTTGTGTACTATTAGTAGCAACAACAAAATACTCATCTTCAATAGTAGATAAGGGCGTACAAGACTGTTTTTGTTGATCCATGAAATAAGATTCTTTCCAAGAAAGAAAGATTCACTGGATGAGCCTATCCGGTTACCTATATCTCTAGCCCAAACCGCATCTGAACATGCTTAAAGTGTAAAGTCATCATAAAACAAAAACCATACCAGATAGTCCTTGAAAATGTCTGAAAATCCTAGCTACCGAAGAAAGGATTCAACATAATCAATTCCTTCCTTCTAAGAAATCCATTGCAAACCAATCAAGCCTAGATCCATGTGTTGTCCTTTTCTAACTAATCCAATTCCTCTTCCATAACTTTCATCCAACATTCATCCTTACAAGCTTCAATAATTGATGCCGGTACAATTAAAGAAATTAAGCATACCTCATCAACTGCCAACCTTCTTCTTGTCCAATTATCTGATACTCTGAATGTTTCAGCCTTACATACCTAAGAATCTTCTGACTCTCTGTTCCTCTTTCCTGATCTTCAGTTACTGTAGAATTTTCTGATACTACCGGAGTAACTAGTTCAACATTTTGTTCCGATAAAGGTGTTACCTATTCAGTTATGATCATTTCCACTGCCGGTTCTTGCTCATAAATTTTGATTTAACTTTTATTCTGCTCATCCACCTTGACATTAGTGCTCTCCACAATTCTCTACAATATTTTGTTATAACATCTATATGCTTTTCTTTCATTAGAATAACCAAGAAATATTCCTTTATCACATCTAGGATCAAACTATCAATGAAATCATCTCTCTTCATATAACATTTACTACCAAAGATTCTGAAGTACTTAAGTGTAGCTCTATTGCCAAACCATAACTCATAAGGTGACTTACCGGTAGACCAAACTAGATCCAAGATCCAGCAAATATTTGTCGCTTAACCTCCAAATTGACTTCTCCAAATATTTGAAACAGGTTTTCAGACCACTACCAAGGGGAATGCAAGATCTATTATCAATTTGCCTCCCCCTAAGGTGAATGCCTTAATTACCAGATGAGTTTCCAACTGGTGCAGGAACATTCTACTCTGCCGATTGAGTAACCGAGGTATATCCTTTAGCCAAATGAACATCATGGGTGATTGATTCTACTGGTTGAGCCTCAGACTTCAGAACCCACTTCTACCCCTTTCGAATGTCATCAACCTTCTGCTTTTCCCTTCTCATTAGATTCATCACTTCCTGCAGGGTTCTTGATTCCCAAAATTTAGCAATATGTCCTACTTTGTTGCATGCATAACAAGTGACATTGTTTTTTTGAATTGCCTTACTATAACCTTGACCATTCCTTGACCTGCATTGATTAGCTATATGTACAAACTTTTCACATGCATGACATTTTACATTCATTTTGCAATCTTCTATCCTATGACCATACTTCTTACAATTTGAACACTGACCAGGAACTGCATTATTATTCTGATTTTCTATTTCTATAATGCCTTTCCATATGACCAAATATATTACAAACAAAACATCTACCATTAAATTTATGTGCATTGGGTTGCCTTACTGATGACCTCTGATTCCGGTTGACCTTCTGATCTTCATTTGCAATACCAGAGCTTTCTTCATGCTCAAATCCAAGACCTCTAGTGTCTCTAGTGTCCCTTTGATCCTTCAACAATTCATCAAGCTCAACGGAACTAACCTTGAACTTATCTTTGTATTCATTTGTAATAGTCAGATCACCTCTTAGGATTGTTACCATTCTTTCCAATTCTTGCTCATTGTTCTGTGATTGCACCAATTCAGTTCTCAACACATCATTCTCATGAACCAACCTAATGCATTCCTCAGATCTGTCTTTCAGAGATATAGCAAGATTTTCTTCATTCTTCTTCCAGTCTTCAATCTCCTTGGACATCCTCATAGTTAGGGATTGCATTTCATTCTTCATGACCATATTCTCCTGACTCATCTTCTGACATTGTTCCTTAAGGGAATCCTTCTCTTCATCATCCTGATTTTGTAAAAGTTCCTTCCTTTTAGCTTGGGCAGATGACAACATCTCTTGCAGAGTAAAAATGAATTCCTTTGTAGTCTCAACTCATCTTGCATCTTCATGTTCCTCAATCTTTCAACATCATAGTCTTCAAGTGCTACTTGAAGTTCCTTCCTTAAACTTATCTCCATAGATTCCAGAAACAAGATCTTCCTCAAGCTGGTAGACTTACTCTGAGGCACCAGGCTCTTCTACCAATTGTTAGACAGTTCAAATAACCGAAAGACAACTGTGAGGGGGGGGGGGGGGTGAATCAGTTGTCACTAGATTACTGAAACCTTAAGCAATTCAAACTTTAATACCAAAACACATAAGATCAATACCAAATACCGAAATAGCAAATATACCAATTAGGCACAAACAATAATTAGAGAATAGATACCATCCACATGACACCAAGATTTGTACATGGAAAACCCAGTAAAGGGAAAAACCACGGTGGGAAGCCTACCCACAGTCAGATAATACTTCTGTAGTAAGTATGTGATTACAAATTGAGGGGCCTACACTTGCAGGAAGACCAATAACCTAGAGCACACTGCTCATTACAAAAGGAGTCTCACTGACTACAGAAAAATCTAGACTACAATCCGAAAGGAAGAATGAACTGCAATGATAGTATCTTCAATGCCTGAGTGCGGTTCTGGTTAAGCTCAATACCAGAGGACTTAAACCTCTTGAATAAGCCCAACTTGATCACCAATGATCGACCAAATCATTTGCACGAATGATTATTACATTATTCACTCCTATACCTTCCTATCATGATCTACAATGAGATCTTACATCATATATATACAAACCCTCGACCATAAACAATAAGGTCGACCACCAGACAATAAAACAATTACATAATTATAAAACATGTCGTCCTGAGACCAAACAAATATCATCCAACCCATAAGACATCTTGAAAACACATCAAGAAGACCAAACAACATGTTGCATTTGTTGGCAGTGGGCCAGCGTCCCTCGTGGGGATTCATGACATGGTGTAACAGCCTCCTGTGAATTCTATAAGTCTAGTGGTTGTATTGGGCATTGATAGGTCGATCTTTTGGTGCAACGACAACCCTAGCTTGTAATAAGTGGTATCAGAGCTTGGTCACAGGTTCGAATCACATAGGCCACGACGAGTGATGTAATGCCTCGCCAGGAAACCTCGAAGGGATAAAGCTAAAATGCACAAGTGGAGTGCAAATATATATATTTTATTTAAGACACAACATTAAGATATGTTGGAGCTATCTAAGCTTCGATATCATAGCGGAAGACTAAGCGAAACCTAAGGAGTTTCCCAACGTGATTACGTAACTTAGCACCCAACTCAACTCGCGTCATTTGATCCAATTAAGTAGGATATCATAACTACATGTTATTACTTGAAACATGGATATAATTTGTTCAGTGAATTGACATTGTAGAAATTAGGAAGCGTTCATCTATTATGGTTGAAGATGAGGCCAACATGAGGAAATTTACCCAATGAAGTTAAAACATAGAAAACTTAAGAACCCACCCATTAAGGTTTAAATATGGTTAACTTGGCAAGTCCATCCTGTAGTACCCCTACCGTTATCGATCTCTAACCTTGGTTAATTTGGATTAGTTATCGTAATATTATGATTAATGTCAGATGTTGATTTTATGCATAGCTATTGATGTGGTTCTCACACTAGTTGTATGCTAGTTGTTAGCGTTCTTATTTCGTGGTAATCATCGAGCTAACGCATTCATTAGGTTATTATATATGTATGCATGTATGATCTTTTGTTGCAGGAGATTTCAGGTACGAAGTCGCATGAGTGCGAGGTTCGTCGTCACCTGGTTTTGCAGGTTTGAGTGTACCCCTTTTTAAGCCGTAGAGTTGGTTTAGGTGGTCGTCAGACCCTAGTCGACCTTAGTCGTGCTCAAGTGAGCATCGCCAGTCGTCGTCGGTAATCCCTGTTGGTTTGGGTTTGCGAGTCGTCTGTTTGGTTGGCTTTCTCGATTTGCGTGCCTGGTGTGATTGGTTAATTTGATTAATTAGTCCTTAGCATTATTTTGAGTATTTATGCGTTTGTGCAGTGAAGATTAATGGATTAAATTGATTGAGCATTCGTTATGCGTTTTTCGTTGTTAATGAATTGCTCGTTTTAGATTGGAAGTAAATTTGAATTTAATGGCTGATTTCGATTATTAAATGCATTATATATATATGCTGTTGAAAGGGAAGTTTTATATGTTATCGCCATAGAGTTAATTGTATTTCGTTAGATTATTAATTTGAAAGGTTAAATTGATCTGATATGAGAAATCGATTGTAAAACTGAAAAGCAAGTTGTATTGTTGATATTGTTGAAAAGAATTAAATTTTTGAGAATTATTTTTAAATAAAAAGTTTTTATCCCAAAAATGGAATTCTTGGGTCAACTCTCCCATATAACCCAAAATTTGGGGAAAATTAAGGGGATGGACAAATTTGGAAAAGATTTTGGATGGGAAAAGATGGTTTTGGACAGCTGGAGATGGGACTCCTCAGCAGATCTTGCCAGGAACGCGAGATCAGGTAGGATTCCATTCCCAATTTTAGTTATTGGTTAAAATGGAAATGAAAGTTGGATGTTTCCATGTTTTTGGATTGATTCAGTAAATTAACCAGCTTGGCTGGAAGTGTTTTTGAGATGTGTTAATTCCTCCTCTCTTTTTGGGCGTTTGAAACCCTTGGATGTTGAATGGAATGAGCAACTATCAAGAAATATGATAGTAAACCCAGTTCGTTTGAACCGAACCAGTCCCTTTTTAAAGCAAAATTTTATTGAATCAAAATTTGTATTCTTTACCAATTTCGTGATGGATGTTTGATGAAATCCGAACTGTGTTTTTTAAAAAGGAATATGTTATAGTTTCGAACTGTGTTTTTTTATTATATTTAGCGTTGTGTTTTATCGCGCCATCACCAAATCTGGGCGTATTGTTTTGTTTCGGGCTGCGTTTAGGGGATGGGAGGCGGGGAGCAGAGCTCCACCCGCCCCCTCTCCCCTCCCCCGCGCATCCCCTGTTTTCCCCGCTCGCGCCCCCTTGCTCTTCCCCGCGTCCCGTGCTATTCCCTCGCGGCTGTTGGGCCTGCGGCTCACGGCGGTGGCCGCAGGGGCCGCGGTGGCCGCAGGGCGCCGCGGCACCTGCGGGCACCACCGTGGCGCCGCCCACGAAGCCTCTCCCTCTGCGTTGCGGCTAGGGCATAGCCCGCCCTCGCTAGGGTTTTCTTTTAAAAATGTGTTTTTCTTTGCTTAAGGCAAAGTTTCTTTTTAAAATCGTTTTTTTTAAATTTTATTAATGTATTTAATTAGTATTCAAAAAAAAGGAATATAGTATTATAATGGTGTTGTTGAATGTATTTCCTTTTAGCATAAACAAAAAAAAAAGGGGGGGATGCATATGATATTCTATATCATGTTATGAATATTATATTATTGATTAAGTTAACTAGATCTTAATTTTGATTAAGGAGGCATGATAGTGGCCGATGTTAGTTAACGTCGATTAACTTTATAATGGAGTTATAGGCTAATTGTTATTCAACTTCATTTCGTGACTTTGCCCCTTTCTAATTAAGTTTTAAACTGTTGATTATCGCAATTGAAAATTGTTGATGATGTTAAATTTTATCGTGGAACAGATCATTTGAGTAACTGTATAGTAGTGAAATACTTATCGTTGGGTATTGAAATTAAACGATGTGCTTTTGGAAATGATTAGCTTCTTTAGTTTCCCCTTCTACATTTTTATTTCCGTTATTCGCATAATGCATCTGGAAGTGAAATTATGAATCTGTAGAGATTGATTTTTAGTCCAGTATGTTTATGACGTTTGGGATGGAGATTAAATATCTTATTTTAATCGTTTAAACGGTTGTCTGAATTTTAATAATATGATTTGGTTAAAACTCATTATGGCTTAAACGGCCTGTTCGATGCTTTGAACCTTAGGAGTTAGAAAACCAGGAACGACTTATCCCTTGACAAGGTAGATAACTGTAATATGTTTTTAGATCATGTAGAAAACTTGATCGTTTTTAATGTTTAAATCAACTTGAGGGAATAATGTCTTTTCTGATTATTGCATTGCGAGTTTAATTACTGTATTCGCTTTAATTATGAAATGGCATGTTTTGCTTTGTAAGTAGGACCCTGTCGTATGGATGATTTGGTGTTCCTGTATCAGTCCTTGAATTCCGAGTTGATTGTTGTATTGTGATGTTGTCATAATTGGTCATATCCTCTTTGAGTGAGTCGAATAATGATTCGTGGTTAACCTTAGTTGTCAGGTCTCTAGTTAGAGTACCGTTAGTAAGTGATTACCGTTGGGTCGTGTTTGACCAGATGATTGTTCTCCTTCTTGAACTCCGTTCGTCTTACCATGTGTATTCCGTGGTTTGAGTCCGTCTGAGTTAGTCTAGTGTCGTATGGGAAAGTGGCTTTCGATTGGGGGCCGCGCCCAAAGTGGCTACTGGATAACCCGTCGAAAGTGAGTCTAATAAGTGATAACCTAAGTAGATTAGAAAATAATCTCTAAATAAGATAATGTGCCTCACACATGGGACGAATGCTATCATAGATTCGGCATGCTGTGAGAAGGCCTGAAATGGCAAACTACCTTCCTTGTCTTCACGAGAGGATGTGTGGGTCCACATGAGGCTTGGATGGGCCGGAAGTTCGGATTAGGTTGCCAGGGTTACCAGTGTATGGGCCGGGACCTATGAAGACTTGCCATGGTATCCATACCAGGTTGTGTGATGACACTTGTCCCTACGTTCGCTAGTGTGTTGTCGTTTTGTCCTGTTTTGAGTACCCTTGTGAGTCGTCCTTTGTCTCTGCCCTTGTGAGAGTTGGTTCCATGTTAGACCTTGGGTGGTGATGGCTCAGTTTACGGATGCTCTCTTGGATCTCTTTGTCTTAGCTTGGATTATGTTCAGCTGGATCCTGTTCTTTGTATGGATCGTTTATGTATTTATTGACCGGTGTGGTCGCTTGTATATTGCTTATGTATCGCCTTGATGGCTGGATTGTATGGTGTAACCTCTTGTACTCTTAACCTTATTATTTATCCGAGGGGGTCTTGCAGTTGCGCAGACCCGGAGATGTAGCCCTTTAGGGGTGAACTCCGAGATCAGTATGGTGTTATGTGGTGTATTCTCTTATGTCTCTTTACTCAGCTTTATCATGTATGTTTAGCTTATGTAAAATGGTTAAGTGGGTAATTGGAATTGACTTTAAATGCTTATATTCAATTCTATCTTGAATGCCATGTAGATCGAATGCATAATTGGTTGAGATGCGATTTATCGTAATGCATGTGTGATATCGTCATTTTAATGCAATAAGTTGGTATATGAATGAATGTAACTTAGAGTAATGAATCTTACTCAGTTGATGTTAAGTAATTTAAATATGCTTGGAAAGATCTCTTATGTTATGATGAAATCCTAGTGTATTAGAATGTTCGATGTGTGAATTGTTACTTTAAATGAAAAGCTTAAATGAGGTATCATGAATGGATCTTAATGATGAATTCTTGCTTGTGATTTATATTTCCATCTTTGAAAGAAATTATCCTGATTGTGAGTTATCTCGTTATTAAGATATTCAGCTTAATGGATTAATGGTGTGAGTTAAATGAATTGTGAATTTAAGTAATCTCGTTGGGAAACTCTTTAGGAGTTAATGGAAGTCTTCCGCTATGTAATCTGAATCTTTGTTATCATGTTGCATCTTATGTGTTGTAACTTTAAAAAAAAAAATTTTGCTCTCTATTCTTGTAAGTTTGGCTTATCCCTTCGGGGTTTCCTGGCGGGGCATTACATTTGGTATCAGAGCCCAAGTTGCAAACATTGGGATCTCTGGTGTCGCGTGTGCCCTCTATTTGTGTGAGGTGTATCGACCTTATGCGTTTGCTTGTCCTCCTTTTGCATGTGAGTGATTGAGCAGACCATAGCTGGTGTGTAACGTGTGTGTTCACACCTGGTTTTCGCCTTCTTGATGTTGGTGGTTGAGTGCTTATATGTGCATTGTGTGCTTATTGATGTCTGGGTCTACGGTTACTCTTATTTTGAAAGAGAGTCGTATGTACCTTCCTTTTTGAGTGTTGTACTCTTTAGACTAATCCGTTTGGATTGGTCCGTGCTTGCCTTGAATCTGAAAGTGCGAATTATGTTTGTTTAAAAGATTATGATCTAGCTTATGTGGTCCACTTGAAGGACTAGCATGGAAATTATTGTATGCTTATTTTGCAGAAAAAATTAAATGATCATCACCATTCCTCTCTCTCTTCTGGAAATTGAAATGATTAGGATATGTGTAATTATCTTTGATTTGAGTTTCTTGTTTGCAAGAGAAAAGGTTGTGAGTTCTTGTACCCTTGTGTGAGCCTTATGTCGTCTATGCTTTTAGATCATTAAATGGGCTATGGGTTTAAAAAAAATTTATTTTGGTTATTGGGTGAATGGGAGAAAACTGTATGTGTATGTTTAAAGAATTCTCCATGTGTATCTTGTAGGAGTAGCATGATTAAATTCTACCTTAGTAAGGTGCATTGCTATGCGAATAGATGAATTATGTGAACTGCTTGGTTGGTAGAAGAAGTGTTAAAAAGAGCATGTTATTGTAACTTCGAGAGAATATTAATGTGTTTTCCGAAAGATTGCCTTATGTGTTTCATTTAACCAGTTGATTGAAGATTTATTTTAGCAAATGCTCCATTGAACTCGCTTTTGGGTATGTGAAATTACCTTAATGTGTTTAGAAAGTGCGAATGGAAAGCTTGTTTGATGTGCATGCATTAATATGTTTTATTTGGATAATAGCTCCTTGCTTATCTTGGATCGTAATGTGATCTTCTCTAATAGGTTGCAAATTATGACATGTGTCTATATTGTATTATTATAAGTGAGTGTTCGTAAGAGGTCTTGCATTATCTAAAAGATTGCTTCGCTTGATCTCTGCTTTGATTGTAAACTAGAACCTCCTGTTGCAACCATAACTATTGGAAATGTTTTGTGAGACTGATTGTCATCTTTTTAAAACGGTAGCGAAATGAAAACCGTGTAATTTAAATGATAGGCTTATAGTGAGAAATTGTATAATGTAGCGTGATCTTGTTTGATCTTGCGTGTTTTGTAGGAAATGGTTTGGTTATCAAACTCTCTTTCCCTTCTCTTTGCCTAATCATGAGATTTTTATAGAAATGATATAAAAAAGTGCATTGATCTAAATAGAATGTTTATAAAACATGTGAAATTGTTGTTTGCTTTTGGCTTCTTAGTGATAGATGAAAGTCTTAAGTTTTAGAAATGAATTTGCTTAGCTAGTAATTTAATTATGAATGCTTAGTAAGATTCGAGAAAGTTATAAGAATGGTGTTATTTCCTTATGTAATTGTGAATTGTTAATAATTTCAGCACTTGAATCTAGAGTAAACGTGATTCAGTTATTTATATAGAAAGCGTAATTGGAATCTTCCTTGTACAGATGTTAGCGTACTGAAAAGTACTCCCCGTAATGTGACTAAACCAGTGCTGGTGTATTTGTGTGTATTGTAAGAAACCAGTGCTTATATTATGTGCCCATGGATTGGTGAAGTAATCAACCATGGAGAATATGTTGTTTATGAGTATGGGAAACCATACTGTTTATGTAATGTTGCTTATTTGTTTCCCTACTGAGTACCAAACCTCGGGTTGTGGGTAACTCGGTATGTTAAGGGGTAGTATTCAAAGCGACCGTTCCTTGAATAGTATGGATTGGCGTGCGAGTAATGTCGACGCGAAGCGACTTTAGCTTCTCTACTTCGAGGAATGATATAGTTGTACTACTAAACTGTATCAAGGTGTACTCAATACTTTCCCTTTGATGAACCTATTTATAGGTTTATGTGTGTCAGCTTATTCTCTTCCTTATCTGAGCATATAGATGGTAGTTTTTGTGCATATTGTTGGATTCTATTGGAGTATCTGTTGCCTTGTCTTCTTGAGAGGCGTGTTATTGTTCTTACATAAGTTGCCAACTGGCCTGTGTTGGTAGACTTGTGGGTGGACCAGAGTCATGTATACCTCTGACTTACGGCGAGTATCCTTCTAGATACGTCGCTATGCGGGATGTGGCTTGCGCGTGCTTTTTCCGCGAGGTGCACTACCATGCGGGATACGTCCATTGTGTGTTTTCTCCACTTGGGGTATTGCCATGCCACGTGACGACGTGATGCGGGGTGATGTCGAGGTGCACACCGCCATGCCATGTGGATAGTGTGACTATGTCGCACCACATGATGAGCTACTGCAATAGCTAGTCAGTTGTTCCTTCCTTCCTCGTTGGTGGCTAGATGCTAGTCACACAGTGCTGTTACGTGCAGTTGTGATATTCTTTATATTTCTTTGGGGATCAGCAATTTATTTTACTTTGACTTTGAAGGTTTGGCCACGATCTTGTGATCTTTTGCACTTTGATTTGGTGTTGAAATTCCGGATTATTTTCTTGCCTTACTGTTGGAATTGATGATTTATTATCTTTATTCATCTGTGCTTTGGTGGCTGAACTGGTTTATCCTTATTGTTTTCGGATGCTGGTCTTGTGTTGCAATGTGAATTCCTCTCCAAGGACGTATGATACGGAATTGGTAGAGTGTGTGCGAGGAAGTTGTTGTAGGGAATCCGTGAGGATGGGGGGGTATGTGAGGCTGTGATGCAGCTAGTATCCACTACCTACCTATGTGTGGTGACTATCTCTTGGAGGCTAACCACCTTGTACAACAAGGGATATTCACAAAGGTCTTGTATGGGAGGTAGCACCGCTATGGTGTACCTAGCACCATCAAGCCTTTGAGTGAGATATTGGATTCTTATGATCATATTGTTGTTCTGAGATCAGGCATAGAGATGCTGATCGTGCATGTTATCATTGACCGAGCATTAGACATGCTCACATGTGGCCTTTTCTGTTATGCATTCCACTTATGTGGATGGTTATTATTTGTATCATGGAGTAAATTGTGTTAGCTTGTCGCTATGTTATGGGACATAGTCTTTGGAAAGATTTTCTTATGCCTGGCAAGTGTAATCAATTGAGTTATTTATGTTGCTCTTATTTCATGAAAGCTAATTTGGCTGTAGAAATTGATCTTTTGAACTAGTTCGATTCAATAAAATTTTATGATAAAGATGGATTGGTAAAGGAAATTGATCATTATGGCATGTTTTTCTGTCATTTTTGATCGATGATTATGGTAATTGTTGTTTACCTCCTTGTAATGCTTTAATTTGGTGTACTGAAAGGAAGAAAATTCCTGTTTTCTCTGCTATGATTGTGGATAATTCCTAGAATATTCTAAGGAATGTGTGGTTTTAGTTGTATCTTGCCAATGGATAATGGCGTTTGTAAAAGATTTAGCAATAATATTTCATTTATTTATGGAAAGTTTTCTATGTGCAATTTGATCTTTGTTGAATGAGTTTCAGGGCTGATGCGTACGACATGTTCTCCATCTAGCCTTACGACTTCCAGGAGTAAGTCGGAACCTAGGGGGGGAGAATGTAGTACCCCTACCGTTATCGATCTCTAACCTTGGTTAATTTGGATTAGTTATCGTAATATTATGATTAATGTCAGATGTTGATTTTATGCATAGCTATTGATGTGGTTCTCACACTAGTTGTATGCTAGTTGTTAGCGTTCTTATTTCGTGGTAATCATCGAGCTAACGCATTCATTAGGTTATTATATATGTATGCATGTATGATCTTTTGTTGCAGGAGATTTCAGGTACGAAGTCGCATGAGTGCGAGGTTCGTCGTCACCTGGTTTTGCAGGTTTGAGTGTACCCCTTTTTAAGCCGTAGAGTTGGTTTAGGTGGTCGTCAGACCCTAGTCGACCTTAGTCGTGCTCAAGTGAGCATCGCCAGTCGTCGTCGGTAATCCCTGTTGGTTTGGGTTTGCGAGTCGTCTGTTTGGTTGGCTTTCTCGATTTGCGTGCCTGGTGTGATTGGTTAATTTGATTAATTAGTCCTTAGCATTATTTTGAGTATTTATGCGTTTGTGCAGTGAAGATTAATGGATTAAATTGATTGAGCATTCGTTATGCGTTTTTCGTTGTTAATGAATTGCTCGTTTTAGATTGGAAGTAAATTTGAATTTAATGGCTGATTTCGATTATTAAATGCATTATATATATATGCTGTTGAAAGGGAAGTTTTATATGTTATCGCCATAGAGTTAATTGTATTTCGTTAGATTATTAATTTGAAAGGTTAAATTGATCTGATATGAGAAATCGATTGTAAAACTGAAAAGCAAGTTGTATTGTTGATATTGTTGAAAAGAATTAAATTTTTGAGAATTATTTTTAAATAAAAAGTTTTTATCCCAAAAATGGAATTCTTGGGTCAACTCTCCCATATAACCCAAAATTTGGGGAAAATTAAGGGGATGGACAAATTTGGAAAAGATTTTGGATGGGAAAAGATGGTTTTGGACAGCTGGAGATGGGACTCCTCAGCAGATCTTGCCAGGAACGCGAGATCAGGTAGGATTCCATTCCCAATTTTAGTTATTGGTTAAAATGGAAATGAAAGTTGGATGTTTCCATGTTTTTGGATTGATTCAGTAAATTAACCAGCTTGGCTGGAAGTGTTTTTGAGATGTGTTAATTCCTCCTCTCTTTTTGGGCGTTTGAAACCCTTGGATGTTGAATGGAATGAGCAACTATCAAGAAATATGATAGTAAACCCAGTTCGTTTGAACCGAACCAGTCCCTTTTTAAAGCAAAATTTTATTGAATCAAAATTTGTATTCTTTACCAATTTCGTGATGGATGTTTGATGAAATCCGAACTGTGTTTTTTAAAAAGGAATATGTTATAGTTTCGAACTGTGTTTTTTTATTATATTTAGCGTTGTGTTTTATCGCGCCATCACCAAATCTGGGCGTATTGTTTTGTTTCGGGCTGCGTTTAGGGGATGGGAGGCGGGGAGCAGAGCTCCACCCGCCCCCTCTCCCCTCCCCCGCGCATCCCCTGTTTTCCCCGCTCGCGCCCCCTTGCTCTTCCCCGCGTCCCGTGCTATTCCCTCGCGGCTGTTGGGCCTGCGGCTCACGGCGGTGGCCGCAGGGGCCGCGGTGGCCGCAGGGCGCCGCGGCACCTGCGGGCACCACCGTGGCGCCGCCCACGAAGCCTCTCCCTCTGCGTTGCGGCTAGGGCATAGCCCGCCCTCGCTAGGGTTTTCTTTTAAAAATGTGTTTTTCTTTGCTTAAGGCAAAGTTTCTTTTTAAAATCGTTTTTTTTTAATTTTATTAATGTATTTAATTAGTATTCAAAAAAAAGGAATATAGTATTATAATGGTGTTGTTGAATGTATTTCCTTTTAGCATAAACAAAAAAAAAAAGGGGGGATGCATATGATATTCTATATCATGTTATGAATATTATATTATTGATTAAGTTAACTAGATCTTAATTTTGATTAAGGAGGCATGATAGTGGCCGATGTTAGTTAACGTCGATTAACTTTATAATGGAGTTATAGGCTAATTGTTATTCAACTTCATTTCGTGACTTTGCCCCTTTCTAATTAAGTTTTAAACTGTTGATTATCGCAATTGAAAATTGTTGATGATGTTAAATTTTATCGTGGAACAGATCATTTGAGTAACTGTATAGTAGTGAAATACTTATCGTTGGGTATTGAAATTAAACGATGTGCTTTTGGAAATGATTAGCTTCTTTAGTTTCCCCTTCTACATTTTTATTTCCGTTATTCGCATAATGCATCTGGAAGTGAAATTATGAATCTGTAGAGATTGATTTTTAGTCCAGTATGTTTATGACGTTTGGGATGGAGATTAAATATCTTATTTTAATCGTTTAAACGGTTGTCTGAATTTTAATAATATGATTTGGTTAAAACTCATTATGGCTTAAACGGCCTGTTCGATGCTTTGAACCTTAGGAGTTAGAAAACCAGGAACGACTTATCCCTTGACAAGGTAGATAACTGTAATATGTTTTTAGATCATGTAGAAAACTTGATCGTTTTTAATGTTTAAATCAACTTGAGGGAATAATGTCTTTTCTGATTATTGCATTGCGAGTTTAATTACTGTATTCGCTTTAATTATGAAATGGCATGTTTTGCTTTGTAAGTAGGACCCTGTCGTATGGATGATTTGGT
Source organism: Cryptomeria japonica (assembly GCF_030272615.1). Classification (NCBI taxonomy): domain Eukaryota; kingdom Viridiplantae; phylum Streptophyta; class Pinopsida; order Cupressales; family Cupressaceae; genus Cryptomeria; species Cryptomeria japonica. The sequence continues at coordinate 279,694,752 of NC_081415.1, forward strand.
GTTCCTGTATCAGTCCTTGAATTCCGAGTTGATTGTTGTATTGTGATGTTGTCATAATTGGTCATATCCTCTTTGAGTGAGTCGAATAATGATTCGTGGTTAACCTTAGTTGTCAGGTCTCTAGTTAGAGTACCGTTAGTAAGTGATTACCGTTGGGTCGTGTTTGACCAGATGATTGTTCTCCTTCTTGAACTCCGTTCGTCTTACCATGTGTATTCCGTGGTTTGAGTCCGTCTGAGTTAGTCTAGTGTCGTATGGGAAAGTGGCTTTCGATTGGGGGCCGCGCCCAAAGTGGCTACTGGATAACCCGTCGAAAGTGAGTCTAATAAGTGATAACCTAAGTAGATTAGAAAATAATCTCTAAATAAGATAATGTGCCTCACACATGGGACGAATGCTATCATAGATTCGGCATGCTGTGAGAAGGCCTGAAATGGCAAACTACCTTCCTTGTCTTCACGAGAGGATGTGTGGGTCCACATGAGGCTTGGATGGGCCGGAAGTTCGGATTAGGTTGCCAGGGTTACCAGTGTATGGGCCGGGACCTATGAAGACTTGCCATGGTATCCATACCAGGTTGTGTGATGACACTTGTCCCTACGTTCGCTAGTGTGTTGTCGTTTTGTCCTGTTTTGAGTACCCTTGTGAGTCGTCCTTTGTCTCTGCCCTTGTGAGAGTTGGTTCCATGTTAGACCTTGGGTGGTGATGGCTCAGTTTACGGATGCTCTCTTGGATCTCTTTGTCTTAGCTTGGATTATGTTCAGCTGGATCCTGTTCTTTGTATGGATCGTTTATGTATTTATTGACCGGTGTGGTCGCTTGTATATTGCTTATGTATCGCCTTGATGGCTGGATTGTATGGTGTAACCTCTTGTACTCTTAACCTTATTATTTATCCGAGGGGGTCTTGCAGTTGCGCAGACCCGGAGATGTAGCCCTTTAGGGGTGAACTCCGAGATCAGTATGGTGTTATGTGGTGTATTCTCTTATGTCTCTTTACTCAGCTTTATCATGTATGTTTAGCTTATGTAAAATGGTTAAGTGGGTAATTGGAATTGACTTTAAATGCTTATATTCAATTCTATCTTGAATGCCATGTAGATCGAATGCATAATTGGTTGAGATGCGATTTATCGTAATGCATGTGTGATATCGTCATTTTAATGCAATAAGTTGGTATATGAATGAATGTAACTTAGAGTAATGAATCTTACTCAGTTGATGTTAAGTAATTTAAATATGCTTGGAAAGATCTCTTATGTTATGATGAAATCCTAGTGTATTAGAATGTTCGATGTGTGAATTGTTACTTTAAATGAAAAGCTTAAATGAGGTATCATGAATGGATCTTAATGATGAATTCTTGCTTGTGATTTATATTTCCATCTTTGAAAGAAATTATCCTGATTGTGAGTTATCTCGTTATTAAGATATTCAGCTTAATGGATTAATGGTGTGAGTTAAATGAATTGTGAATTTAAGTAATCTCGTTGGGAAACTCTTTAGGAGTTAATGGAAGTCTTCCGCTATGTAATCTGAATCTTTGTTATCATGTTGCATCTTATGTGTTGTAACTTTAAAAAAAAAAATTTTGCTCTCTATTCTTGTAAGTTTGGCTTATCCCTTCGGGGTTTCCTGGCGGGGCATTACACATCCATTTTAGATACAATATAACTAATATATCGAAGTTCATTTATAAAGGTTAAAATGTAAATAGCCAAATGCGATCTTCTATTGTAGTTAAAATATTGCTACGAGATGAAGTTCATTCATTAACGTTAAAATGTAATATATCCATAAGAGTTCATCCATTATAGTTAAATTATAGCTAATAAGATGAAGATCATTTATTAAGGATAAATTGTAAATATCATAATGAAGTTCATCCATTAGGGTTAAAATATAGATAACTTAATGAGTTCACCCATTATAGTTAAAATAAGGTTAATATGAAGAAATACATTTTCTAAGATTAAAATATAAATAACTAAATGAGTTCACCCATTTTAGTTCAATTATAGCTATCAAGATGAAGTTCATTTATTAAGATTAAAGTGTAGATAACATCATGAAGTTCATCCATTAGAATTACAAATTTAGGTGATATGACGAGTTCATCCAATAACTTTTAGACCATTCATTATGTTCAATTTTGTATTAAACACATAACATGCACCTTGTTCCAAAATTCTCTATTAACATCATCATATCTATGAGGTCTTTTCATGCATACGTATTTTCATTAACATTAACAGAGTTCATTCCTTCATGATCCATTTATTGCATTTAAAAAGATGACTATATACATGCATTACGATAATTCTCATCTAACCCTCTTATAAATTCTATCCAATTATCATCCATACATTGCTAGCACTATCCATGAAACATGAGAGACAAAAACATCACATAACACATAAATGATCTCAAAGTTCACCCCTAGAGGGCTACATCTCCGAGCCTGCTCAACTGCAAGACCCCTCTGGCAATTAATTAAGTTAAGATTACATAAGGTTCATGTCATTTACATTCCTGCCTTTTAGGTGAACACTTCCAATATACAAACGACTGCTTCGGTCAATAAATCCTAAATCATCCCTACATAGAAATGGATCAAATTAAGCATATTAAAAGTTAATACAAAGGTTTCTTGCCTGACGGTACTCTAACTAAGGACTTGACCAACTATGGTCAATCATAAAGCAACCAGACGACAGGGTCCAAACAAACATATCAGGGTTTTGCCATTTCTTTAAACAAAAGAGAATACAAAAATTAAACCTTGAACAAGCAATAACCAGAAAATACAATCTTTTCCAATATTGATTTAAACATTTAAAGGTTGATCAAGTTTTATAAATGATCTAAGTTGTTTTCGGTTTTCTACCTCATCCAGATCCAGGCCATTCTAGGTTTTCTACTCACTACATTCATACGCATCAAGACATAACATAAATACATCTCTACAAGTTTTCCAACCAAGTTCACATGAATGTAAGCATTATTCGTCTAAATATGTTATTTAATCCTTAGATAAACGTCATTGACATACTGGTTTGAAATAACCTAGTCCCCTTTCTAGCAACACAAATTTACCCTTTACAAAAAGAAAATATACATTAAAAGGAATCTTCGAAATGGGAAAAAAAACACTCCCCAATGAATTATAATTCCCTTGCGTATATTTAAAGCAATTCCACCATCCGTAAATATGAATTAGCGTATACATATATCTCAATATATATATCTAACTAAATAAAATTAACATCTGAACAATAATAGTTATTCACTGACAATATTCGCTACAAAGGGACCAACAATCAATATATAATTAATAATATATACTAATATATGGATTATCTAAATTAACATTTATTTAAAATCCACATTAATCCACAATTAATAATTAATATATATTAATAATATATATTAATCAGAGTTTAGCAACAATCAATATCTAATTAGTAACATGTATTAATATATGGATTATCTAAATAAACATTTATTTAAAATCCACTTTAATCCATAATTAAAAATTAATATATATTAATAATATATTAATCAAGGCTTGGTGAAAATAAATTATATTAATTTAAAACTTAATCTATCAATATTTTTTTTTCTTAAAACAAAAAGATTTACTAATAATTTTTTTTTAAAAAAGATGGAGGGCGGCAAACCCTAAGTAGGCTGTGCCCTAGCTGTCGGGCTTGTGGCCACCACGGTGGACACAGACCCTCGACCTCCACACACAGTGGAGCCGGGGTCTTTGCAGCTGCCGTGGGGGTCGCAGACCCTTCGGCCTCCACACAGTGGAGCCGGGGTCTTTGCGGCCACCGAGGGGGTTGCAGACCCTTCGGCCTCCATTGCGTGGAACAGGGAAGCTGCGGGAGGTGGTAAGGGGGAGGGCGTGGGTTGAGCTTCGGCTCCCCCCCCAAAACCCCAAAATATTTCCTCTTTTTTTTTTTTTTTTTTTATTAGATTTTAAAAATAAAACAAAACGATAACCAAAAAAATTAAAACAGTAATAAACGAAAACCCCCAAACTTTCTTTCATTCACAGTCACTCAAACACATTTTTCTAGAATGTTTAAAAACATGGGATTATTTTTTTGCAAGATCATGATTTTCCAATACACAATAACTTTCAAATGGGCAAGATTTGCTCAACCACAAAACATTTAAACAATATTGACCCAAAACAACCAATATTCAGAAAACTAAAACTTAAATCTAAGAGCATTCATGGATATTTTTAAACCAGCATTTCATGAAGAACAACCAAATACCTTTTTTTTTTGATTTAGCATAGAAACAAAAAGGTAAACTGGAATCCTACCTCCTTTAGCATTCCTAGTAAGATTTTTGAAGAAGAGCACAATCTGCAGTTGTAGAGATCCTCCATTTTCTCCAAAATCCCCAATTTTTCTCCATCCAAAATATTCTTCCCCAAAAATTCAACAACCCCCAAATATTTTTCCAACCTAGGTTAAAAGGATGAAATTTTTGACCTAATTTTCTAATTTCGAAATTTAAGCACTTTTTAAATAAAAAGGAAATAATCATTCTTTTCAACTATTCAAATAATCTAACTTGATTTTCTAATAAAAATTAAAATGCTTCTCTCTCATTTAATTTTAATTTTCTCAATATTAACTAAGCTAACATTTATATTTCACACTATTGACGGGGATAAAATATTTTAATTAAATTAATTCCCAAAATCAATCTTTCACACTATATCAAATATACATATAAATTAAACTTGCTTTTCTAATAAAAAATGATTTTCTTAAATAAGTAAAATTAACCTTTCTTTTCCAAAATGCAAAAGAGGTTACATTATTTCTATTTCAAATGACTTTAAATATTTCCTTTTTAAAACACATATACTAATTAAATTCGTTATTTAAAATTAACCATTAAATTAAACTCGCTACAAACATAAATAAAGCGATCTTTTTAATTAATGATTAATCACATAAAAGAAACCTATATATTTTAATTCCCCAATTACAAATGCGTAAATGAACACATTAAATCAAATCAAATACTTAAACTTGCTACAAACATACATAAAGCGATCTTTTTAATTAAAGATTAATTACATAAAAGAAACTTATTTATTTTAATTTCTCAATTACCAATGCGTAAATGAACACATTAAATTAAATTAAATACTTAGGATAAAATACTCCATTATACCACACGCAAGGCACACAACCCAAGAAAGACAACCAATCACACGACATGCAACCCAAACGAAAAGGGAAACCAACGGACAACACACGACGCTCAATTGAGCATGACTAGGGCAAGACGAGGGTTTTATGACCACCTAACCCAAATCTTAAGGATGAAAGAGGTATACTCAACCTTGCGAATCCCGATGAAGATGAACCTCGCACCTAGGCGGTACTATACCTACAATCTCCTGCAACATGAGTCATGCAAGCATACATATATATATATATATATATATTCAATGAAGGTGTTAGCTCGAGATTTATAACAAGAATTAGGGAAACAATTAAACTTACACAAGAATCGATGCGAAAGCACAATAATAGGTACGCATAATATTCATATTATCTAATCTACAACATTACATCACGGTAATTCAACCATTCAAGAATGCCACATAGGAAGTCAACCAAGGTCAAACTAGTTTTACAAAGCCGACTAGGGTAGGGGCACTACAAATGATGCTGAGAGGGGGATTATTGGCAGTGGGCCAACGTCCCTTGGGGGGATTCGTGACATGGTTTAACAGGCTCCTGTGGATTCTATAAGTCTAGTGGTTGTATCGGGCATTGACAGGTCGATCTTTTGGTGCAATGACAACCCTAGCTTGTAACAACATTAAGCCGGTCCATAACCTAGATAGTACCAGACCCAATTTAGGTCCACACACACTAAAGAAATGATCCCAATCAGCCAAGTCTCAAACATGATCACCATCAGCATCCTGAATCCTTACTAGAAGCCACACCAACACCACTTATACATAACATCAAAAGATCTTCAACAAAGCTCTGCCAGTGAAACCATCACCGGATCAACAAACCAAGCTTACCAAGATATAAGATAGCATTCAATCATGAAATCAAAACCAACTGGCTGAACATGAATCTAAATAGCATGAATAGCAGATCTAAGCCAATTCCATAAGCCAAAGCATAGCGGAGCATACCAGATCATCATGATCTTACCAGACAGAAACCAATCATCCTACCGGGACCAAAAGGATATTGGTAAAGCAACCATAGTAGCTAGCGTTGACATCAATGACAAACATCAATGCAACACATAATCAATTCCTCCAAATGGCCAACACACTCCCGTTTCATGATTAAACTACACTAATATTCATTAAGATTACCATATATAATTTTCATCTAGTCAATTGTTCTTGCTGACTGTCATTGCACACTACCAAAGGATCTATGCCAGTGTTAAACAAAATTGGTCTATGATACCATGATAAAATACAAAGAACTGATAATATATGATTGATATTAAAATGTAAATGTTACAATTTATAATTGTTGCTGTAGATTAACAGCTTCCATAATTGACTCAATTGATTCCTAAACTAACTCCTATAATAGTGGATCTTACAATACAACTGAGACATGCGGCTTAGTTAGAGACATGTGGTTTATTTTATTCATTATTGCTAACATTAACATGTTGCTTAGTGTGTGTAGTTTAAGGATGGTTGAGAGGCCTAACTAGAATGCAGTTTGGAAGAAGGAAGGAGAATGATTCCCATGAAATTAAAATTAAGAAAAAAATATATTATATATTTTGTTGGTTTGTCATTTTTTTTTCCAGTGTAATGCAATAGCACCATTTTCTGTTCTTTGATTTATTAATTTTTAATCTCCTGCTTAACTTATTTACCACATTTTCTATTTAGTTAGACCTTAGCCAGTATGCTAGGATTATTATTATTATATTTAATGTATTCGTTAAGAAATCTCTCCCAAGCAAATATATTGTATTTCATAGGCCATTATATATTTCTTGGAAAAAATAATATGATGCTTTCTTTCTCTCTTCCAAAATTATATTACATTTAAATACAAATTACAAAAGAGGAAATCAAATTATATATATATATATATATATATATATATATATATATATATATATATAAATTATATTATCATTTGAAATCACATGAACATTTAAGTATTAAAATATATAACTTGTGCACATTTAGTAATTCAACATCAAACAATTTTAATGTTATTAATGTCATAGTACAATATGATTACATTTGGCTATGCATTCCAAGCTAATCTGCCAATTCTTACAGTTGACAACTGTTAGTGTTTCCAACAGGTTATTTGAATTCTCCTAGAACTGGGCTATATTTCATCAATAATAATTCAATCCAGTGGCTAACTTAACACAAGTTTGCTACTACAAGCAAATTCCTCTACACTTTAGGCTCCGTGGGACCTTGGCAGGTAAACCTATGCAATATTTAAGCTCCATTGATAAAATTATACTGATATTGCATTCAACAGACAATTCTCAATGAAAAGATACCAAGGAAAGCACATAAACCATGAAATTGGCCCAAATCTTGGTTTATTATGCATTTATGCCTGATTAAGAATATTATTCTAAAAACCAAAACCCATTAACAAAAAAAAACATATTGTCATTTTAATTGGTTGCTGAAAGGATAAACACTAGGATCGATGCCTGAATCTATGGGTAACAAAGCCAATTAACTGAATCAACTATTCAATAAAACTACATGAATCATACCTCTAAATCTAGCTGTTCATGCCTTACATAAACACTCAACTATATGGCATTTTAAATTATCATTTCAAATCACTAAGTGTTTCTTTAAACCACAATAACATTTCAATTGTATTTAACTATTTCCTTGAAAAGGCTTGTTAAAACATTATTCATCAATGAGAATATTATCAAGACAAATTCATCTATTCTAAATAGACGAGTTCATATGGTAAAAAGAAAATGAGATAGGAGATAAAAATCTATAATGCCATCTTTCATTAATTCTTTAGAGTAAATTTGTATAATCTTCCATACTGAAAACTCTTTAAAGTTCTTCAAGTACTCAAAATTTGCCTACCCAACTTACAAAAAAATATTTTATAACCCCTGTAAATGATCCCGATTTCCCTCTTATAGAAACAAGGGAGTAAAACAAGCCTCATATTATTTTCCATTTGTCAAAATCTCAACGTATGAAGACAAAAATATGCCTAAAGCATCTTTTAATCACACAACACAAAAAGGACCCAAGCAATGAGGAAACAAAACCTCAACTGAAATGATTCCCTAAGACTAACACCCAACAAAATGATGACTGTGAAAGGGAAGATATTTGATGGAAAAATTATGGTTAAGTTGTATACAACTCGCTCCATGTGGAGACAAAGCTAGCGATGGTTCTCTTTAACAAGCATTAATGCGACATTGAAGAAAAAAAAAAACAATTGAGAAATGGTAGTTGAAGAAACCAACATAGACTTGATAAATTGACTGATAAATCTACTCCCCAAATATTTCATCTCTTTTGTTAATTTGTAAGACATTCGTGATCAGTGGATCTAGCAAGGTTCTTATTAAGATAACTAAAAAACATTTGAGAAAGTAGTCATTCCCTCCTTCCATTTGCTCTTGACCTTACTCCTCCTCCATCTTGCAATACTTTTCATGCCATTGTGTAATAGAAAAACTTGAGGGCCACTAAAATTCTTGAATCATCTAAACTCTAGATGGAGCCTTTGTGCATTTGCTATCAACAATGTTTTTGACATATGAAATAAATTTTCCATACATTATGTCTGCTTCAACAATTTTATCAATTGATTTAAAAAAAGCAACCTCCTGCACATGATCTTGATGAACAAATTTATGCATGACTTAATGGATAACCTCATTATACTCTTTTCTCCAATCTTTTACATTTTTAACAATTATTCTAATATCAACTAATATTGGAACAATCTAGTTCTTAAATTATTGAATGTCTATATTCTATCCTTGATTGCATGCTCCCTTCAAGATATATGACTTCCTTGGTCAATACATTATATGTTTTACATGTAGCCATAATGGTTGTAGAAGCCTTTGACAAATTCTGAACAACAATACCCAAGTCCCTCAAATGACCACTTAATGGCTGCCAGGAGACATACAATGGCTTTAATTCTCTCAAAAAATCTTCACACACGAAGACTGACAAGAATGATATATTTCATCCACCTTATTCAAAATTCCTTTCAATAAATGCATAATTGTACTTTTCATTACCCCCAAGGCCCCGTTCTTGGCAATAATAACATGTGTTTTATTAGTAGTGAGTTTGAAGTGAAATGGTTGAATAGATCATTTAAATTATATGAAAGAAATTGTAGAATGTAATGAACAACATAGATGAACAAAATCAATATATCAATGGTTGTAAATTTTGATAATTATAGTAATATATAATTTTGTTGTTTTAAAGAATTTATGACTTAAAAAATTTGACCTTCATCTGTCTCCACCATTGGACCTACAAATATGATTTCATTTGTATCAGAATCAAATTCCATATGTACTATCTTCAATTTGTTGAAAATATTTTCATCACAATTTCTTGATAGATCGTTTAGAGCATTATCATCAATTCTAACATCAGAGTAAAACTTGTCATGCTCTACTTTGTACTTACGTACTTTATGTTGAATAACCAGAACACTGAGAGGGGAGGGGTGAATCAGTATTCCCTTGAACTTATTTTAACTTCTAAATAACCAATCACATAACATAATTTAAATGCAACAAACAAACATGGAGATATAAAACATAACACTAGATTTGTACATGGAAAACCCAATATGGGAAAAACCATAGAGAGACGATGCTCTCAGGAATAGTGTAGTATGCAACCAGTTTACATAGTATAAATGGATGGCTCATTGCCAGTTTGGACTTTTTGTCCAAATTACAAAAGAGGGCTTATAGCTAGATTTCAGAGTATACAAAATTTGAACTGTTGTAAGTGCATCTAATATATGCATAGAATACAGTTCCCTTGAAGTATACAAGTTGTCACATGAATTCGTTGTACCGAACTTGCACACAAACATAACCACAATTCTCTCGCATATAGTACATCAAAATAGTTGTCTTTCAACAACCATGCCATTTCCATGTGATATTCTTGATGATATATATCCACATTATTTGATTGTTAAGTCGGCTCAACTGGAGTGGATGAGAGTGGACTTAACCACACGCTACAACAATCTGGGTGGCTCTATGTGGTGTCGGCTTTTAGCTACAAACTTGAGAAGTGCGCATCTCAACATATCTGGATGGGACTGGATCTCGAAACATGTGCAACAATTATATTCGGATAGGACTAGACTCAAAAGTAGCTTTCGGTTACACAAAATATCAGACCTCCAAAATTGTGCAAACATGATAAGAAAATGAAGCAAAATTTCCAGATCGGATCACATACATACATGTCGGATAATAACAACTATGACATCAATGATAATAATGAAAAATAGGTCATCAATCTCCCCCTTTTTCATTGATGGCAATATAAGTTATACAGAGTAAGTTTGCTGAAGCAATAACAAGAAATAAAGTATCAATAGTCTTTGCATGAAATGAAAGAGAGTAATTAACTACTAGAGTTACTCCTACCACTACTACCACTACTACTCCTACTACTCCCCCTTTGAAAATAATGACAAAGGGTAAGTAGAGTATCAAAACATATTAACTCCCCCTTAATAGGAACAACTACTAATTTTTGGAGGACTATTTGAGGTTCTAGGTGTGAGCGGTCCAAGAGTCCTTGTGAGAGTCCCAATGAGAGATTGCTTATGTCAGAAACTCTATCTAAGCCAGTAGGAATGCATGAAATTTCTCTACTTTAGGAATGGAACTAGGATTAGTGTAAGATAACTAAGAAGCACAAGAAAGAGCCCTATTCATAAAAGAGATACTTTCATTGCTCATATCTCTTAGCTTGCCTAGTGGAATGATGATGTTGTCTCTTTATTGTTGCAGCTCATTATATATTTTATGTAGCTCCTCAATCTTTGATCTTCCAGAGCTAGATAGATCCTTAGAAAGCTTGAAGTTTGTTTGTTCTTGCTAGATCTTGTCTTCAATGATATTTATTTCATTTTTGAAGCTTTGAGTAGCATCAAACCACTGCAAAATGAAAGCAAACAATATATCTCTGTTCTCCAAATAGGACTGACCTTTAGTGATGAGATGGAAAAAATGTTGATAGGCTGATTCACACTTGGACTTGATCTCCTACAAGATCCTTTCTTTGTCTTTAGCTAAGTCCTTCTCATACTTCTTTCTGATTGTATCAACTCGATTGCCCACGGATTTGATCAGTATTTTGCACTTTTCCACACTTGGAGTGTCCGGATCTAATTGACATTCAGGAATAGCAGCATGGAGTGCTGTAATAAGATCTTCAACAATTTTATTACCTTTACGGAAATCTTTCCTTACAGAGGAAATGAACACTTCTCCAATCCCAATCTTCTGTTCAGGATCCACATTAAAGAAATTAACAGATTGCATAGAAGATATGGTTGGCGGTAGAATCAAAGGAGCATAGAATATCTTCTTCCAGACATCTTTGGAAGAATTGGGATTGGTTCTAATTATGGATACCTGTACACTAGATTCCTTTGATGGAATATTTGCCTTTACTTTTGATGGAATATTACATTCAGTGTTTTTCTCATCCTTATCGAAGACTTGGTTGACAATAGAACCTTCAATTTCTTTTCCCTTGTTAGATCCAGGGTTGACTGAAGGGACTTCAGAGGTTCCAGGAGCATCATTGCTATCCATGACATTTTCTATAGGACTTTCCATAACATACACATCATTCACATCCATCAGATTATTAACTAGACTGCTTGAGGGATCACCTTTGTCTTCAAAAATAGTAATATGTACATCCTCAGATATGTAGGTGGTGGTACCAGAATCAAAGGAGAAAAGACCATGGTTCTTTTCAATAGATACAACCGTATCCATCATTTATTTTTGAATCTTCTCTTTGGCATTTGGTACACCAAGCATGAGATCATCTAAGTTCTTTTTGGTTCTTAACTTTGTTTTACATACTTCCAATAAAGTGGCCTTGTTTTCCAGAGAGAGGGTGGAGCCGACCACTTCAAATATATGATCTTTATTAGCTTTTTCCTCTTCTCTAGAAATTTTCCTAATCCTCATTAACTCCTCATACAATTCATTTGGAATAATATTTTTATATTTAGTAATTGCAGCATCAAATTTTACACAATACATGATAAAACCTTTAATTATGGCATTTTGATCTTCAACACTAGCTTTAGTAAACAAATTACCTACCTCCCTTAGACTCTTGCCTTGAGTGAGAGATTCACAAATACTTTTTGCATCGAGTGGTTGCTTGACCTTCTTCCCTTTGGACTTCCAGACATGTATCCGGTACTACTCAACTTCTTCTTCTTCTTCCTCAAACTCCAAGATGATAGTTTTCCTTTTGATTTTGATTTTCTTCTTTGGCAGCTTGAGGAGGGAAGCTCTACCTGAGAAACCTTGGCTGTTCCAAATGCACCAAGCCTCCCAGATTGCCAAACCTTGGAGATTTATTCCTCAGTTAGATCGACCTTGTCCAGGGATTCTTGAATGACCTTTTTCACATTCTTTTCACTATCCTTCTTAGTGAGTTCCATCTGGACTTGTAAGGATTTTTCATCAGCAGTCCCAAAACATTCTTGGGATTCATGTACCAGACTCTCCAAGAGAAGTTTAGTTATGCCTTCAAGAGTATTAGATGAAACTTCATATCCAAATGGAGGGACCTAGACTTTTCTAGGAACAAGGGCTTCCATGTAGCATTTGTTAGTTGTAATTATAAATGTGATATCCTTTTTGTACTTCTCAACAATTTACTTTGGTATTCTATCCCGATTTTGCATGTTCATTTGAAATATAGAAAAGAACACCACAAACTCTTCTTCTTTGACCTTTTCACTAATAAACCCTCTGATACTATGCATAATCTAATGAGATATCGGTTTGCCTTGAGACCAAAAAACCCTACCATGATCGGGTAATACTTCCATTAAGTAGAACAAGATGCATAGCATTGGAATCCAAGAACACTGAGAGGGGGGGGGGGGTGGGGAGTGAATCAGTGTTATACCAGAATGATCAATTTTAACCTTATTAAAACATGCATTCACCAACCGATATACTAGTACATATAAGATTGAAATAATAAAAGAAATGAATAAGACAATCACACAAATGAATACCATAACATAGATAATTATACGTGGAAAACCTCAAAGAGGAAAAACCACGGTGGGATTTGTGACCCACAATATCAATCCACTGACCATATGAAAAGATATTACAAAATATAGGGGCTTGCACTTGCAGGAAGGCTTACAACCTAGAGCACACTGCTCATCACAAAAGGAGTCTCACTGACTACATACAAATCTAGACTACAATCCAAAAGAATGAGTGAACTGCAATGATAACATCTCTTATGCCTAAATACAGTTCTAGTTAAGCTCTGTTTGTTTCAGTTCTGAAACCCTAAACCATTACCGGAATAACCTCTTACATAATCAAAATTTCTCACATTACAATTATCTCTATCACTCACATTACATTCCATATCACAAAATGATCTAATCAACAGACCTATATAGCCTTACAATCCTTCATGCATTATGTCAGCTTACATAGATAATTACAAAATGAATATATAAGTCAGCTCAATTACATAAATACATAAATACATAAATACATAAATATTAAAATCAATTGCTGATTGCTGGATCTCCCAAATGATGTCAACCTCCTATACCAGTATCCTAAAGAAGTCATGTCAGCCTACAATGCTGGTAACCAAAGAATTCCTACAACCTATGAAGATACCTGTTGGTGCCAGTGAAGTGTCTGCTGGTAAACAACCAAACTAAAATATGAAAGCCAGAACATGTTGCCATAAGTGACAACATATTGAAACCAATCAAATGAGTGTCAATTTCCAACAATCTCCCCCTTTGGCATTGCTAGCAACACTCATGTGAAAAATGATAATGGTTTCCATCTGCCGGTTTCATCCTGAGACTGCTCCCCCTGAGCTGAATATCCATCTGTGATCATGATTTGTACAAAATACTCCATACCTCCGTAACTCCTGATGTCAAGAATATATTTTTCACCTATACCTCCCCCTTTGAAATCAATGCCAAAAAAAATACCAAAAATCAGGACGAAGAATGAAATACTGTACAAAGAATACCCCAAAATACCTTACTAGAGCTAAATATACTTGAAAATTTCTGAATAGGCTTTCTCCAAAAGCTCTAGATAGGTATCCCAGCTAGACTTGAATGTGTCAAAAATAGATACAACTCCATTAAGCATGTGAGCATATGACTCTTTATCCTTAAGCTCTGCAGGTGTGGGCCTACCAACCAAATCAATGCATTCTTTCTTATGTACACTTAATGAGTCCAACCGGGGATTGACCTCTAAGACCTCTAGCTCTCCTTATGATTTTATCTTTATCCCTCTCAAGAGATGAAACTTGAGCTTCCAAAACCAAAATCTGACCATCAATAGATGTAGTCAAGGAATTTGTGCCATCAAAAGAATTGACTATATCTACAATCTTCTTCTGAACATCCTTAATCCCTTTATCTGTCTCTACTGTAAGTAAACCTATGTTGCAGCATACTCTATAAATATTAGTACATTTCCTTAAAGCATTATCAATCTGTATACACCTAAAAATGGTCTGAAGATAATTAATTGAATAAAGAATTGTTTAAATAATCCCCTCCCCAATTTAATTGAATTCATCAGCAATTTGATTAAATTCCCCCATTTCATCTACTTATTAATAAATCTAAGGATTTATTTAATAGGTTCATATCATTTCACCCCTTTAATTAATTAATTAATTTCTCCCATCAAAATGATTTCTTCTATAATCCTTAATTAATTAAAATAAATCAAATCCATGAGTTGTTGAAATTAATTAGCCTTTTCCATATTATTTGAATTTATAAATTCAAATTCTCCTAACTTCTACCACTCCTAAACCTAACCATTCCTAAACTTAACCCATTCTACCTACCTCCATGTCCCCTTTCATCCAACATCTTCTAGAAGCCTCTTGACACTTGTCACCATAGAAATGACAGATGTTCCTTTTAATCCAACCCCTTCTTCAACGTCCTCCAATTTCACCATTGATTCATGCCACCTCACCCCCAGCCTTGGGAAATCCTATAAATAGACCTCATTTTGGAGAAATAATCATCCCATCTCATTTGCATTCAAGCATTGTTACTATAGGCATCTAGCTTCTAGTTTATCATTCTTATCATTGTTATCATGTTCAATTTCTAGCTTAATTTTCAAATCATGTAGCTTAATCATGCTATTCTTGCTGGATCATGCATCTTCATCATTTAAATCCTCCATCTAAGTGTAGTCAAGTCACTGGAATTTGCATACCAAGATCTGAGAGCGAAATTCATACTCGCATTTACTAGGAGGCGATAGATCGGTTAGCTATGATTTTATCTTTCTTTGATTTAATTCACTAACCATTGCTTGTAATGATCTATTGAGTGCATTGTGTTTGCAAGTATAGGTAACACAATGCACTCAATAGATCATTACAAACAATGGTTAGTGAATTAAATCAAAGAAAGATAAAACCATAGCTAAGCGATCTATCACCTCCTAGTAAATGCAAGTATGAATTTTGCTCTCAGATCTTGGTATGCAAATTCTAGTGACTTGACTACACTTAGATGGAGGATTTAAATGATGAAGATGCATGATCTAGCAAGAATAGCATGATTAAGCTACATGATAAGCAAATTAAGCTAGAAATTGAACATGACAACAATGCTAAGAATGATAAACTAGAAGCTAGATGCCTATAGTAACAATGCTTGAATGCAAATGAGATGGGATGATATTTACTGTTTTTGATTTTTTTGATTTTTTACTATTTTTAATTTTTCTGATTTTTCACTGTTTTTGATTTTTTTGATTTTTCATTGTTTTTGATTTTTCACTGTTTTTGATTTTTCTGATTTTTCACTGTTTTTGATTTTTATGATTTTTTCAAACATATAATTTCTTCAGATGCATGCTATTGATGGGTTCATCGAGCTGATCTCCATCCTATGTTGATAGCTGATATGCTCTTGATCCAACATACTGTTGTGATCACAAATGGACCTAACCAGTTTGGTTCAAACTTTCCTTTCTTTTCTCGATCTGCCTGGTTGCGTGGATTTTCTTTTAGAACTAGTTCCCGAACTTGAAAGACTCATGGTTTAACCTTGTGATTATAGCTCTGACACATTATTTGCTAATATACCTTTAAATGATCAAAGAAATTTTGTCTTCGTTCATGGATCAATTCTAACTCTTGCAGTCTAGATACTCGCTGTTGTTCATCTGGGATGAGACCTTTTAGTGATACACATAGAGAGGGTATCTCTACTTCAATTGGTAATATGGCTTCTGATCCATATAAAAGAGCAAAAGGTGTGGTACCTATTGGTGTGCGGATACTAGTGCAGTAGGCCTAGAGAGCATGGTTTAATTGGATATGCCAATCTTTCCCAGCATCGTTCACTATCTTCTTGAGGATTTTCAGAATAGTTTTGTTAGATGCTTCTGCCTGCCCATTTCCCTGTGGATAATATGGTGTGGAGAATCTATGCTGGATTTTGAACTTCTCGCATAGCTCTTGTACATCTCGATTCTTGAATGGTCACCCATTATAAGTGATAATGGTCATTGGTATTCCATAGCGACAGATGATATAGTTCAAGATAAATGCAACAATTTGTTTTCCTGTGATATTTATGAGAGGCACAACTTCAATCCATTTTGTGAAATATTTGGTAGCTATAAGGATGAATTTGTGTCCATTAGATGAAGAAGGATTTATCTTTCCTACCAGATCAAGACCCCATTGACAAAAAGGCCAAGATGTTGCTAAAGCATGAAGTTCTTGTGCTGGTGGATGAATCAAATTCCCATGGATCTGACATTGTTTGCATGTTCTAGCTATTTGAAAAGAATCTCATTCCATAGTTGGCTGATAATAGCCCAAGCATATGAGTTGTTTCGAAAGGGTAAGACCACTTGAATGAGTGCCACAAATGCCATTATGGACTTCATGTATGGCCTTCTTAGATTCTTCTTGTTCAAGACATCTTAAGAGAGTACCGTCTAGAACTCGTTTAAACAGGGTATCCGCTATAATAGTAAAATGGGCAGATTGGCGAATAAAGTTTCTCTTTTGGTTCTTTGATAAGTCGGGAGGTAAGATGTTATCTTTCAGGTATGTGTAAGTTTGACCATAGCGGGAGGAATCATGTCCAATAAGTTGATAAATGGTTTGGGAATCAGGACAAAATGCGAGTTAAGCGTGTCCTAATAGATGGTGGAGCTGGCCTAAATATTTGCTCATTGAGTCTTGTTCGTGCCTTAGGATATTCAGAAGATGCAGTTGATGTCCAGAAAAGAATCACCATAAAAGCCTATGATGAAGAAGAATGTTCCTCCAAGGGAATTGTGATACTACCCATCAGAGTGGGACCTTTGTAGATGGACACAACCTGCCAAGTTCTAGACTTGGATTTATCATATAATATACTCTTGGGGAGACCATGGATACATGACTTACAAGCTGTTCCATCAACATATCATTAATGTGTAAAATTTCCTTACAATGGGAAAGAAATCACAATATCTGTAGATTCAAATCCATTTCAATATTGCAGCAATCTAAAAATGGCCCAAGAAGTCATTGTTCCACATAACAGGGAGGTATCATCTTCGAGCACACAATCCAAGGAACAACCATTTGCATCAATTCTATCAAGCATGGAGAAACAAATGCAGCTAAGAGATTGAGGGAACAAAGAATATTCAATATCACAATTACCACTTTCTCCTAAATCCTTTGGAAAACCATCAAACCCTAAACAACAACCAATTGTAAAACATCTTCCAATATTTGATGGAGCATTCATTAGTGCTAGAACCTTATCAGAGGAAACAAAAGACAAAGATGTGCTACAATGGTTATACAAGGATGAAGAAGTTCAACAAAAGGTCAACAATGTCAGAATACCTACAGAAAAATATGGAAAAGGATTTAACATTCTCAGAAGAATGGGATACACTGGAATGAGTCCTATAGGAAAAAGAAAAGAAGATATCTCAGAACCTATTTAACCTTACACTCAGCAGACCAATGACAAAATAGGCTTAGGGTATGGACAAATCACTCTACCGGAAGGCACATCTCTTAATCAACAACAAGGGGAATATGAAAACAGATAAGAACAACTGGCAATTGTAAGGGAAGAAACATCAGCTAAGTAACAAACACAAGCAAACACAAAATGGAAAAAGAAACAAGCTTCAAATCAAAAAGAGCAACAAACTAAAAACATCTCTCAAGAAACATTAAATCTCAATCAAAACAAGAAAGAAGCTAATATAAGTCAAGAAGAACTCATAGAAAAGTTGACAAAACTCAATCTCAGTCCTGAAGAAGTGGAATATGATAGAAGGAAAAGTATAGCCAAAAAAGTAGAAGAAATGCTATATGATCAAATCTGTAGATTGCAGGCTGCAAGTGATACAGATTCTAATGAATGGGAATGGGATTCCTATCACTCTAAAGAATCAGCTAAAGAAAAATTCTTTGAAGAAGATGTAGGAGTCGATGTAGTTCACATGTATGCAGGACAAACATCAGGAACTAGTTCACTTGAATTAGAATCACATTCTGCTGACTTGGACTTAACCGAGGACAATCAAGAACTTATAATGCAAGGTTATTCTGATGAAAGTATCATTCTAGACATCAACATACATATCAAAAACTTTGATACATCCATCATGACTCTTGAAACCATTGAAACATACCAACTTGAAGATCCCCTACCTTTAATTCACCCTGAGCTTATTGATTGGGAAAATGAAGGACATACTGCTATTGATACCTTTCCAAATGACTATGCCATATTTGTATATCTTAACGCAATCAAACCTATAACAACTCTCACCAGGAATTTCAGCAATGCATCTTCTAGTCAAGTGGGTGCCAAATCTCCTAGTCGCAAAAGTGAAAATAAAGAAAATAGTATCAGGTCTAATGCTGAAAACCATTTATTGGCAACATTAGACTGAGAAAAAGTAAAAACAAAGGACACATCTAATGGTGAAAACCTCCTTGAGGTGCCAAAAGATGGGAGATTTGACACTTTACCTGAGCATTATCAAGAAAGGTCATCCATTTTGATCGAACCAACAAAGGCAGTTAACATTGGCACAACAGAACAACCAAAGATTCTTCATCCAACAACTTCTCTATCAGAAAAAGAAAGACAACAATATATGGAATTCTTCAAACAAAGACAAATCAATTTTGCCTGGTCATATGCAAACATGCCAAGGTTAGATCCAGAGCTTATTATGCATCACTTAAATGTTAGTCCAGGAGCCAAACCAGTCAAATAGAAGTTAAGAAAATGCATCCGTATATCGCTCTCCTAGTCAAAGCAGAACTAAGGAAATTACTGGATGTCGGATTCATCAAACCAATAGCTTATCCTCAATGGGTATCCAACATCATTCCTATTTCAAAACCAGATAAAAGCATCAGAATATGAACAGACTTCAGAGATCTTAATAACACATGTCCAAAGGATGATTTTCCTCTACTTAACATCGAAATTATTGTAGATTTAACTGCTGGACACTCCATGTTTTCTTTAATGGATGGTTTCTCTAGATACAATCAGATAAAAATAGCACTTGAAGATCAAGAAAAGATAGCTTTCACATGTCCATGGGGTATTTTCTACTGGAACGTCATGCCTTTTGGATTAAAGAAAGCAGGTGCTACATATCAAAGAGCTATGACAACTATATTTCATGACATGATGCATACATTCATGGAAGACTATTTGGATGACTTATTAGCTAGATCATACAATAGAGAAGAACATATAGAGATACTGGAAAATCTTTGACAGGTTAGAACAATACAAGCTAAGGCTAAATCCTAAGAAATGTGCCTTTGGTGTTACTTCAGGAAAGCTATTGGGATACATTGTTTTAGCAAGAGGAATTGAAGTAGATCCACCTAAGGTAAAAGCAATCATGAAATGACATCTCCCAAGAACATCAGTTAACTAAGATCACTACAAGGAAGAATCCAGTCAATCAGAAGATTTATGGCTCAATGAGCAGATAAATGTCAACCATTCACATAGACCATCACTGTGAACAAGCATTCAACAAGATCAAGGCATATCTCATGCAACCACTTGTACTAATGTCACCAATTCTAGGAAAGCCATTATTATTATATGTATCAACCACCAAAGCATCATTGGGAGTTTTACTCACACAAGAGGATAAGGAAGGAAAAGAACAAGCCATCTACTATATCAACATAACACTAGTGGGATATGAGATCAACTATTCATCAACAGAAAAAACATGCTTGGTAGTAGTTTTTGCTTCTCAAAAAATACAACACTATCTACTATCTCACTCCATCAAGTTGATAGCTAAAATTGATCCTCTAAAATATTTACTCAGTAAAGAAACATTAACAGGATGAATAGCAAAATGGATTATGATTCTGAGCAGGTTTGATATCGAATATATTGACAGAAAAGATATCAAAGGACAAGTCATCGCAGATCAACTAGCAGAGGCACCACTTCAAGATGACCATCCTCTACAGATTTAATTTCCTGATGCTGATATCCTAACAGTTACAACAAAAGCATGGCAACTATACTTTGATGGTTCCTATATGCAGCACGGATCAGGAGTAGGAATTCTATTTATCACACCACAAGGTCATACCATCCCAAAAGCATAAAAAATTAAGCTTTCCATGTACCAATAATACTTCAGAGTATGAATCTTTGGTTATAGGTATCAAAATGGCTATAGAATGGAATGTTAAACAACTTCAGGTCTTTGGAGACTCTCAGCTTGTCATCAATCAAATCAATGATGACTATCAAACAAAAGACAAAAAGCTGATGCCTTACAAAAAGATGGTGGATGATATCAAGAAATACTTTGTCAAAATCACTTTTGAGCAGATTCCCATAAATGATAATAAAGCAGCAGATGCTATGGATACACTTGCTTCTCTCCTACAGACATAAGAAAATCAACAATGTTATGAATTCCTGGTTGAAGAGTTGTTTCACCCCGCCTATAATTGTCCTGATTCCTAAACCATTTTTCAACTTATTGGACACGATTCCTCCTGCTACGATCAAACTTACACATACCTGAAAGATAACATCTTACCTCCCGACTTATCAAAGAACCAAAAGAGAAACTTTATTCGCCAATCCTCCCATTTTACTATTGTAGTGGATACCCTATTTAAACAAGGTCTAGACAGTACTCTCTTAAGATGTCTTGGACAAGAAGAATCTGAGAAGGCCATACATGAAGTCCAGAATGACATTTGTGGCACTTATTCAAGTGGTCTTACCCTTTCAAAAAAAGTCATACGCTTGGGCTATTATTGGCTGACTATGGAATGATATTATTTTCAAATAGCTAGAACATGCAAACAATGTCAGATCCATGGGAATTTGATTCATGCACCAGCACAAGAACTTCATTCTTTAGCAACATCTTGGCCTTTTTGTCAATGGGGTCTTGATCTGGTAGGAAAGATAAATCCTTCTTCATCTAATGGACACAAATTCATCCTTGTAGTTACAGAATATTTCACAAAATGGATTGAAGCTGTACCTCTCATAAATATCATAGGAAAACAAATTGCTGCATTTATCTTGAACTATATCATTTGTCGCTATAGAATACCAATGACCATTATCACTAATAATGGGCGACCATTCAAGAATCGGGATGTACAAGAGCTATGCGAGAAGTTCAAAATCTAGCATAGATTATCCACACCATATTATCCATAGGGAAATGGGTAGGCATAAGCATCTAACAAAACTATTATGAAAATCCTCAAAAAGACAGTGAACGATGCTGGGAAAGATTGGCATATCCAATTAAACCCTGCTCTCTGGGCCTACCGCACTAGTATCCACACACCAACAGGTGCCACACCTTTCACTCTTGTATATGGATTAGAAGCCATATTACCAATTGAAGTAGAGATACCCTCTCTACGTGTATCACTAAAAGGTCTCATTCCAGATGAAGAACAACAAGTATCTAGACTGTAAGAGTTAGAATTGATCCATGAACAAAGACAAAATGTCTTTGATCATTTAAAGGTATATCAACAAAGAATGTGCTGGAGCTATAATCACAAGCTTAAAACATGAGTCTTTCAAGTTGGGGAACTAGTTCTAAAATAAAATCCATGCAACCAGGGAGATCGAGAAAAGAAAGGAATGTTTGAACCAAACTGGTTAGGTCCATTTGTGATCAGAACAATATTTGGATCAAGAGCATATCAGCTATCAACATAGGATGAAGATCAGCTCGAGGAACCCATCAATAGCATGCATTCGAAGAAATTCTATGTTTGAAAAATCAGAAAAATAAAAAACAGTGAAAAATCAGAAAAATAAAAAACAGTGAAAAATCAGAAAAATCAAAAACAGTGATAAATCATAAAAATAAAAAACAGTAAAAAATCAGAAAAATCAAAAATAGTGAAAAAGCAGAAAATCCAAAAAAAAATAAAATAAAATATCAGAAAAAGTGCAATAAAAAACAGATGGTGAAAACTTGGCAAACATGCGTTATCTGTCTACTAGCTCTTCCATCTATTAGTTCATGCATTTTTCCGCTTGCACTCATTCATCCTTCATCAGTGTTGACCATCATAATGAAGCTTTTGTAGATACGCAAGCACCGTAGCTTCTCTCTCACCATGGTTTGGATCATGGGATATATCATAACGACTTTGTTTCTAGGCATGGGGCAAAATCCTACACCTCACTGGGGGCAAAACTCTTGATCATTCTGAGGTTAATCAAACAAGTAGAACAAACGGTTAGGCAACTCTTATCACGCAAAACTAAGACATATCCAACATTGAACACGAGATAAAAATATCAACTATCAAGCTATCACAAAATCAATCTAAGCACATCACACACTAAACGCATGGATAATATCTATTGGATAATGATTTTAACATGGTTGTTCAATAAATTTTTCTATATTGATTTTCACTATCATGATTTCTGAGTGACTCTAGGATGTCATTGACTAGAGGAACAAGGAAGAAAATATGATATTTTTCTTGTCTGCTGTCTGAAAATTAATCATTAATATATACAAATTTGTCTCAGGACATGATCATAAGAGTATCATTGAAGACATTTCCGATTTGCATATTGAAATGATTAATACTGCTTGTTTTACGCAAGCAACACTTAGGTCATCTCGGTTCAATTATACCTCGATGCTTGTGCTAACTTTCTATATCAAAATCCAGGAAAGTAGTGCTTAGGTCATCATGGTTTAATTATACCATTGATGTTTGCACTCACTTCCCACATTTCAAAAGCTCAATGATGACAAAAAGCAATAATCCAGTGACTAGTCTGGTCGTAGCTTTGCATTTTTGTTGCATTTTAGCTTGCATTTCATTCTTGCATGGGATCATAAATGCTCCTTTTATCCAAGGTTAAATCTATCACAAGAATCAACAAAGTATCATCACCACTGTATACGCAATTAGATGAATGACTCATCTCTCTCATGATATTATCAAACTAGCCAAATCTTATGCTATCTCTCTCAATAGAATCAACATTAGTATATCCAAATATTTCTGCAACTTGATATCAACAAACTGTCAGTTCTTTATCTAATCAACATTATCAAATCAAATCAAATCAAATCAATCAATCAAACCTAATCGATTCAAATCATGTCTTCTACAAGATGAATCCTTCCTGAAACCAGACGATTTGATTCTGATTCATGTCTTATACAGGATGTATCCTTCCTGAAACCAGACGTTCTGATCATGTCTTATACAGGATGAATCCTTTCTAAAACCAGATGCTTTGATCATCATTGTCTTATACAAGATGAATCCTTCCTGAAACTAGACTGAATCTTGATCTTATCAATCTAATCAATCAATATTTTTCAATCTTATCAAACTAAGCAATCAAGCTAATTGAAGAACTCACACTTTCATCAAACCACAATTGCAGAAATCAAATCAAATCTATCGGGATATCAATTTCGCAAAAACTCCAAAGATCAATTATCTCAATTGATCTCCCGAGGGGGCATCATCATACCAGAATTTAGCAATCAAGAGCTAGGGCATCCTATTGAACCAATATCATCATCAAAATGAGATTATTCTTTGAATCAATGCGTCATCACACCTCGCTTCAAAGAGGGGCAAAATGTATACACCTAAAAATGGTCTGAAGATAATTAATTGAATAAGCAATTGTTTAAATAATCCCCTCCCCAATTTAATTGAATTCATCAACAATTTGATTAAATTCCCCCATTTCATCTACTTATTAATAAATCTAAGGATTTATTTAATAGGTTCATATCATTTCACCCCTTTAATTAATTAATTAATTCAAATTAATTAATTTCTCCCATCAAAATCATTTCTTCTAGAATCCTTAATTAATTAAAACAAATCAAATCCATGAGTTGTTGAAATTAATTAGCCTTTTCCATATTATTTGAATTTATAAATTCAAATTATCCTAACTTCTACCACTTCTAAACCTAACCATTCCTAAACTTAACCCATTATACCTACCTCCGTGTCCCCTTTCATCCAACATCTTCTAGAAGCCTCTTGACACTTGGCACCATAGAGATGACAGATGTTCCCTTTAATCCAACCCCTTCTTCAACCTCCTCCAATTTCACCATTGATATCTTCAAAGCAATCTCAACCATTGATTCATGCCACCTCACCCCTAGCCTTGGGAAATCCTATAAATAAACCTCATTTTGGAGCAATAATCATCCCATCTCATTTGCATTCAAGCATTGTTACTATAGGCATCTAACTTCTAGTTTATCATTCTTATCATTGTTATCATGTTCAATTTCTAGCTTAATTTGCTTATCATGTAGCTTAATCATGCTATTCTTGCTAGATCATGCATCTTCATCATTTAAATCCTCCATCTAAGTGTAGTCAAGTCACTAGAATTTTCATACCAAGATCTAAGAGCAAAATTCATACTCGCATTTACTAGGAGGCGATAGATCGCTTAGCTATTATTTTATCTTTCTTTGATTTAATTCACTAACCATTGCTTGTAATGATCTATTGAGTGCATTGTGTTTGTAGGTACAGGTACACTTCACAGAGCATGACACAATCAACTTTGACTTATCATTAGTCTCTTTCTTTTCCGACTCAATCATATGATCAAATGTAGCTCTCTTAGCTTGTGTAAATATCTCCAATGCCTGCTAGTTTGATATCTGCTTTAAAGATTGAAAGTCCTTACAAATGTACTCTATGATTATTTTGAGCTTGTTGGATGGGCTTGCTCCCTTGTCAAATTTGCACTCCAGCACAAGTCTATGCAAAATTTGGTAGACTGATCAATAATTCCTTTGTCCACAATTCCTTCCTTCATCATCTTCTGTGCAACCATCATCATGAGCTTAGTAGAAATCATCTCTGTTATGCTTTTCTACTCTACCAGTGAGGTGTCAATGGACAACAATGATGTGCTCACTACCAGTTGTTGGCAATTGACACTCAATTGGTTGGTTTCACTATGTTGTCATTGATGGCAACATGGCAGCTTATTCCGACTTCATGTTTTGGGTTAGTTGTGTATCAACAGACACTTCACCGACAAGCACTTCACCGACATTGACACCAACAGGATAGAAGGATTTCTTTGGTTACCGACAATGCAGGCCGACATGGTTTAGAATAAGGTTATCGGTATTGGAGGCCGACATCTCTTGGATCCGACATCGGTAATTATTTTTGATATTCATGTATTTATGTTATCTAGACAACGTGTATATTGATATTGTAATTATCTTTGTAAGCCAATATAAGGCATGATGAATTGTATAGGGTATATAGGTAAGTTGGATTAGATCATTTTGATATGGTAATGGATATATATGATGTGGATAATGTGAATGTGAATATGTATTAGGAAGGAGATGCAAAATATATCAGAGATATTATGTATGTGAGGATATTTTTGTAAAGGGGCATTCCAGTAAAGGGTTTAGGGTTTTAGACCAGAACAGACAGAGCTTAACCAGAACTGTATTCTGGCATAGAAGATGCTATCTTAGAAGTTCACTCATTTCTCTGGATTGTAGTCTGGATTTGTATGTAGTCAATGAGGCTCCTTTTGTGATTGAGCAGTGTGCTCTAGGCTGTAAGCCTTCCTGCAAGTGCATGCCCCTATATTTTGTAATATCTATTCATATGGCTAGTGGATTGATATTGTGGGTCACAAATCCCACCGTGGTTTTTCCTCTTTGAGGTTTTCCATGTATAATTCTGTGTGTTATGGTTCTCATTTATGTGATTGGCTTATTGGTTGCTTTACTTCTTTCAATTCTTTATGTACCGGTATACCGGTTGGTGTATGCATGTTTTAATAAGGTTAAAATTGATCATATCGGTAGAACACTGATTCAATCCCCCCTCTTAGTGTTCTTGGATTCCAACAATTGGTATTAGAGCCTTGTGCCTCAGAGGAAGTTTAACAACTTGAGGGAGATCCTAAATCCAAAATCCATGGATATGGGTTTGGAAAAGTAACTTGAGATGACACTTGAAGATTATGATGCGGAAAGGTTGAAGAACTTAAAGCTACAAGATGAATTGAATTCTGCTAAGGAATTCATTCTTATCCTATAGGAGAGGCTATCATCTATTCAAGCTAGGAGGAAGGAAATTTTGCAAAAATAAGATGATGAAGAGAAAGATGCACTTAAGGAACAATGTCAGAAATTGAGTCAGGAGAACATGGTTATGAGAAATGAAATGCAAGCTATAACTATGAGAATGTCTAAAGAGATTGAGGACTAGAAGAAAAAGGAAGAAAATATTGCTGTATCTCTAAAGAACAAATTTGAAGAATGTGGTAGGTTGGTTCATGAGAATGATATGTCAAGAACTGATTTAGTACAATCCCAGAGTAATGAACAAGTGCTTGAGAGACAAATGATAATTCTGAGAGGTGATCTAACTACTGCAAGTGAGTATGAAGATAAATCCAAGATTAGTTCAGCACAACTGGATGAGTTATTAAAGAGACAAAGGCAGAATGGAGATTCCAGTGGACTTGGATTTGAGCAAGGACAGAGTTTCGGTACTGCAAATGAAGATCAAAACCATAAGGCACCGGTAAGGTAGCTTAATTCTTATAAATTTAATGGTAGATGTTTTGTCTATGATAGATTTGGTCACATGGCTAGGTAATGTAGAAACAGAGCAAATCAGAACCCTGATTCTGCTCCTAGTCAATGTTCTAAATGTAATAAGTATGGTCATAAGACAAAAGATTGCATAATGAATGTAAAATGCTATGCATGTGGAAAATTTGGACACATGGCTAATTAGTGCAGGCCAAGCAATTATACTGATTTTAGCAAAGCAATTCAAAGGAACAATGTTACATGATATGCATGTAATGAGGTTGGACATATTGCTAAATTCTGTAGAAGTAGAAATCCATTGGTTGGTAATGGAGGATCAAATGAGAAAGGGAAATATAAGGTTAATGAAATCTGGCAAGATCATACCCAGAGATGGGTTACGAAGAGTGAAGATCAAACCAGTTACTTATCCAGCACAAGAGGTTGCTACTACACTGACATGAAGCTCATCTGATAACTGAGGCATATGCCTTAGGGGTGGGAAAAATTCATGAGGATGATGCATATGCCCTGGGAAGAGATTCTGGAAGATGTTTCAGACATTGGAGATGCTTATCCGCCATGGATATATTTTGTTCAAGATCTAGTATCTTTCACCGCAAGTCATTGATGTCAATGAAAGATTAGGGTTTTTCTTGGAGGTTAAAAGGTCAAATTCACTTCATTATTGACCACCTTACATTCAGAGCGATTAAGAGCGATTCAGAGCAATCAAAGGCGATTCAGTGAGATTAGATATCTTCTTGAGCGATTTCACCGACGACTGAAAGAGTTTGTTAGGGTTTCACCAACAACAATTAACATGTACTTATATTTAATCATGGAAGAAGGATCATCATCTATACCTATATTTGTTGCAAATCCGACTGTTGTTGAGGTCAAGGGCTGTCCCAGGCCAATTTTCAAGCGGTATCCACATGTGGCTATCTTGGAAGATTCTGTTTGAGCATTTTTCTTTGTTCTGGAAGGAGTTATGCATGTCAAAGATATTAGAGCATACATACACTGTCACATTGAGGATTTGGGGATATTTGATATAAAGGGCATGTACATGAGCGAGCTTATGGGATATTTTGGAAAGATCAAACTTGAATACAAGCACATTGAAGAGTTAGGGTTTATCGACATTCTGGACATTTCAGAATTCAAAGATGAAATAGCTAGGTATGTTTTGAGCAGAGTATATGGATATTTTATCTGGTTGGATAGAGCATACAAGATCACCAAGGAAGCCATTAGGGAAATCACCAGTTTACCACATGTTGGGCAACGTCCAGATAAGAAGGTTTCTAATGATTATGTAAATAAAATCACCAGCGTAACATCAAACAATAGATCTATGAGAATCAACACTATTACTGACACATACATCAGATTTGGTAGTGTAATACCCTAAAATTGGTCATCTAAACCATGGGCCCCTAATCTCGACAACATCACCAAGGTCCTAACCAAAAGGCAATTAAATCAATCTTGAGCACATTATTAATTCTTTAATTATCAAATGTTACATGGCAAAATCAATTACTCAATATTAATTAAATATTTATTTAATTAATTGAATCATTCCAGAATATTCATTTTGATCAATTATCCTATTTTAATTTATTAAATATCCTTGCATATTTAATTAATTAATAAATTTGCCATTCAATCATGCAAAAAGAATTAATTTATTACAAAAGAAGAATTTATTACAAAACAAAGAGTTGAATTGAAAATTAAATAAAAGAATTGAATTGAGAGAGAAATCAAACTTGAGATATTATTTCTTTTTCTAAATTGAGAACTTGAAATAAAAAAAGCAATTAATTGAATTATTGAATATTCTCTTAAATTGGAACTCAAAGCTTTTCAGAAAAAGAAGTTCAGTTGCATTAAAAAGATCTTTTTCTTGAATAAAACAAAGAATTATCTATTTTTATCACAAATGCATGGAATTGATTTAATATTCTTTTCCAATGCAACTTGAACTTCTAATTTGAATGCATTTCAATTAAACTATAATTGGAATCTATCTCAAGGTTAACTGAACCTGAGTTCTCAATTATTTTCAATTAATCCTAAAGTGAGCTTTTTCATCATCTCTCTTGAGAATTCTCTATAAATTCAAGCTTTAGCTCTCATTCCAATTCACCCCAGAAATTTTTGAGAATACGTCATTATTATACTGATTTTGCTCTGGAGTCATTGACATATTGTGCTTTTTAGATTATTTGCATCCATATTTTAGTTTACTTATATTGCTTGAATTTGTTATTGCTTGAATTATTCATCCATCTTGCATCCATTTTAGATTATTATCATGCTCATATAGATTAAATCCTTCGTCTTGGTGTAGTCTAGTCACTAGTATTGCTTACAAAATCTGAGAGCAATCTTATACTCGCATCATTTGGAAGGCAATTGGTCGCTTTGCTATGGTTTTCTTATTAATGCTTATATCTGACTAACCATGCATATAATGGCTAAATTGAAGTGTTGTGTATTGCAGATACAGATCCTTATCCCACTTTTCACACACACATTTCTGGCGCCCACCGTGGGGCAGAAGACTATATTTTTTGGCCTCCAAGATTGACTTTTTATTTTTGTTATTTTTCATGTTTTTCAACTTTTCGGATTTTCGACCGTACAGCCTCTGCATCATCTCGTACGGGAATTTTTTACAGGCTGAAATGACAAACTACAGGTTTCATATGAGCAGACATCCTCTGTCGTACGAGAAAACATCATCAATGATCCTATTTCATACGATACTGCATCCTATCTCGTACGAGTCAAGAGTCTGTCGTATGATTCTGTATTTTCTGGTAAAAAGGCAAATTTCATGATTTTCTCATTTTTGATTGATTATTTTGATGACTGACCTTGACTGTTTATCTGTCTATCTCAAAATTTTCATAGTCTAACTAGTTTTTGCAGAACGCTTGTCGAAGAATATGCTTGTTGCACAAAGACAATATGACTACTGATTCGTTGTCTTTGTAGGTTGCCTAAGGAGAATCGACTAAACATCATGTATTCTTTAAATTCATTTTTAGGCACCTAACTTGCTATCTGGTTAATGAACAAAATCTGTCTTTCATGTTTTAGAAAAATCTGAGAGGTAGGAGAGTATGCTCTTGTCTTCTTTTAGACAATCAGAAATCCTGACCCTCGAAGTGCTTTCTTAAGATTGATTGCAATATCTTTAGCAGGCCTGCCCTCCCGAGGAGCTAATAACTCTATAGCCTTTAGGGCCGGTGAGAGGGGAACGACCTAAGTGGGAATGACTAAATGCCAAGTACTCCAACCCACTATAAAATAAACATGATTTGATGAAAATCAAGTCAATGATAGTGCTCAAGAATAGCTCTCCTTTGTACCTTCGGGTATATTAAACCTTGGTTTTCAAGGCTGGGAGACCTCTTAATTGAGTTTATACCTTGACGCGCTGAATGGACCCCTTACTAAATCCAATTCAAATTAGAAGCTACCCGGTTCACCTCCGAAAGGGAGATAATCTTTGTGCAAGAGAGATAGTAACTCTCCCAAGATACTTGTCATTTCATGCCCCCATTAGCGTTTGGAGTCAGATAATACAGCGTTTAGAATCCATTGCGTGAGACTTAGCGGCCATATTTTGATTAGCTATTGGGTGTGTATCCGAGTCTACAAGCAAAGGTTTTCTTGCCTCACCAAATTCCTTAGGGTTTGCATGCTGTGATTGGAGTTACTATTCATACTACATGTTTTCTGTGTTTTCATCCCTGAAACAAAAACTAGAATACCAAAATTGGAGAAAACAAGAAACAAACTCAGTGATCAAAAACTCTATCCGTGTCAGAACTAGTCTATCCCAAGTTGAAATTCTATCCAAAATTAGTCAATCCCAGTCAAAAATCAGTCCATCTCAGAATTTGTCATACTCAGTAGTCAGAAAACTCAAAATTTTTAGTCTCTGCCGTGTGAACAGTCATACGAGTCTGCTAATTTATCGTGTAGCACCAGTCCTGTGTCGTATGAGTCTACTGATTTGTCATCCTATAGAAGATTATCTGTCATATGAGTCTACATCATTTATCATCCTGCACTATATCCTATCTCCTACGAGACAGAATTGACCTCAGTCTTTTGTCGTCCTGTACATGCCCATCAGTTGTATGGTACAAGGTAGTAACTCGTACGAAACAAAACTTTTGTCATCCTATAACTGCTAAATTGTCATCCGATTCAAAAAACTCAGTCATACGAGTCTCTGGTTTTGTAAGACAGAACAGTCAAACTTGCCAAAAACACAGTCTACAGCGAACATAATACTGGTTATCATTTTCTTGAGGATAAAACAGATCAAGATAGTGTACCTCTGCCATTTTTTGTTGCACGATTTGGTTGATCATCCTTCAGCTAGCTCAATCAAACTACCTATCAAACTCAAGTCACTTAGATCACGTCTTACATAGGATATATCATTCCTGAATCAGACTGAATCTTAGTTACTATTTTAGAATCAACCCAGGTAAACGTCTTATACAGGATAGATCTTTTCTAAAACCAGACTAAATCTCAGTTGTTTCTCTCAAAACAATACTTTAACCAAACAAACTAGCACTAAAATTGATCTTGACCTCTGTATAAAAAACAAGCTTTGGATCACACTAATCCATAAAGATGCCTATACAAACCAGGAGTTCCCATAAGAAAGAAGCCAAACGCAAGGAACTAGTCTTCACATATCAGCATAATCTATTTTACAAGGAAGACCCACTCACTGACATACCTTTGTC
The DNA here is from genome assembly GCF_030272615.1 of Cryptomeria japonica. Lineage (NCBI taxonomy): Eukaryota > Viridiplantae > Streptophyta > Pinopsida > Cupressales > Cupressaceae > Cryptomeria > Cryptomeria japonica. The sequence continues at coordinate 279,727,007 of NC_081415.1, forward strand.
ATCAGAAATATCAGTTTTTGATGAACCTCGACCTCCTCCTATATATGAGATGATATATGACAACAAAAACAAGGACAATAGTGATGTTCACAGAAGTGATGATTCCTCCTCCAGTGACGCTGATCAAGACACTGAACCTTTTGAAAAAGAAATTATTGACTGGCAAAAGGACAAAGACTTTATAAAAGTGATGAATGCTATCCTAGCTGGACAGAAGGAAGACTATATCTTAGAATTAGCAAGACAAGGTGCCAAACTTCCCGTTGGATATGATGTTCAGACACTTGTCACCAAAAAGGAAGATTCACCTATCCTCATAGTACACAAACAACTACTAGCCTTGAAAACTAAGATCACAAAATTGAAGAATAAGGATAAATCCCCGAAGCAATATTCCCTGGAGACAATATTCCCATTTCCATTTGACAAGAATCTATACATGCCTACATTTCCTTCACGAGTTGAAATCCCAAAATTTGACAAATATGACAGTATCTCAGATCCCTAAGATCATGTCAGAGAGTTTTGTGCTGCCTGTATGGAATTCATGCACGATCAAAACTATCTCATGCGTCTTTTCCTGAGGAGTCTAGGAGGACAAGCCATGGAATGGTTCTCAAGTCTACCACAAGGAATAAAATCATTTGAAGAACTAGTCCAACTATTCTTGCAACAATACTCATACAACATTCAACATCCCGTGACTATGATTGATCTTTGCAATACTAAACAGAAGATAGGAGAACCTTTTCTCACTTTCCTCCAGCGTTGGAGAAAGATGTTCTCTAGGTATCCATGACCTATCCCAAAATCTGAGAAAATGGATATATTTGTCAATAACTTGGTCCTAGAACTGAAATATAGTATCCAAATGCAAGTACACCCATCATTTAACAGAATGGTAGACAATGCCATTTGAATGGAAGATGTGCTCATGAAAAAAGGGGATATTTCACCTTGGAAGGAAACACAACCAGGATCTAGCTCTAAAGAGAAAAAAAAAGTACTGGAAATTTGGCAAAGACAACAACAAGAATGTTGTTAATGATGGAGTAGTAGATACTATTAAAACCACCTCACAACCCACAATATTCAACTTGTCTAGTGGTACACAATCACTCAAAGTTGCTGAAGCTGCAACAGAGAATACTCCTAAAAAAAAAGAGTGGTTCAAAGAGAAACCTTGGCTCTCTAAACCTAAGTGTGATTTCACTCCTCTCAAAGAATCATATGAATCTGCTTTTAAGACTCTATTGGCAAACAACTTCATAATGCTACCAGATAACTCCAGACCATATGATCCAAAAGTCAAACCAAGATGGTGGAGAGAAAATGAATACTGTGATTTTCATTGAAACAAGGGTCATAACATAAACAATTGCATGAAACTCAAACATGAGATTCAAGATCTCATAGACGCTAGTAAAATTATTGTCAGAAATCACCTGACAAACACTGACCACAAAGCATTCAAAGATCCTCTACCTGCCTACAAACAAGGTGATTCATCGAAGACCAAAGGAGGTGCTAAAGTCAACTATACTTATACCAGCAATGACAACGTCATTAACATGCTTGAACCTTCACAATCAGAATATTGCAATGTGATTATAGTTGAGGATAAACCAAATGAATCATGGTATGCAAGAGCACTGGCCTGTTTTCAAAAGAAAGTCACTCTCCAAGCGGCTAGTTCTACCAAACTGACTCAAGCAACATCAGACACACCAGCCCCGTTAAACAAACAAAAGGAATCAACTTTGGAGAAATTTAAAAGGCTAACTTCAACATCATCCTCTATATATAGTGTCATTGAACAATTAAAAAGGACAAATGCTCAAATCTCGATATTTGAATTGCTAAAAATCTCTGGTGCACACAAAGAAATTCTAGACAAAGCATTGCTCACCACTAATGTTCCAAAGGACTTAGACATTGATCGGTTTCAGTCTACAATGGGTCATTTAACCTCACCCCATTATCTGACATTCTCTGAAGAAGATGACAACTCACTAAACCATCCACACAACCAACCATTGCATATCAAAGCCATGATCCATAAACACAGAGTCAAATGTGTTTTGATAGATGGAGGCACGAGATTGAATATCTGTACATACAATCTTCTCACACAACTAGGGTTCTCTGAAAATGTTATTGATCCTTCAAAGAAAATAACAATTAAAGCCTATGATAAAGAAGAAAGGACCTCCAAGGGTCTGGTATCATTTCCAATCAGAGTGGGACCTGTTGAAAGAGATGTCCTTTTTCAGGTACTTGATCTTCCTTTATCATACACCATTTTATTGGGCAGACCATGGATTCATGAGATGAAGGCAGTGCCGTCAACATACCACCAATGTTTGAAATTCCCCTATAATGGAGTTGAAGTCAGTATCCCTGCTGATACCAATATTGTTTGCAATGCATTAACAAAAGGTGCAGATACTTTTGTGCCTCATAATAGGGCAGCCTATACAAATGAAAATCCAGAAGCTTTGATGAAAGATTTAGAAAAGAGGTTGAAGATCACAAATACCGGCATGGATGGCTACAAGATAGAACCGATACTTGCATTAGTTTCTCTTCCTCCATCACCAAAATAGTTGGGCAAACCATCAGAGAACATGAGAACATAGAATCCAACTCCTAATGTCATATATGATGGTCTTTTTGTACAATCTTCCACTTCCCTGGCAGATGAAATAGAAGGGGATGCAGTTCTTAACTAGCTTTTTAAGGAAGACAACCAACATGAAGAGGTATGACACTATGAGATTTCTCCTACTCAGTATGGTCCTGGTTACAAAATGATTCAGCGCATGGGGTATTCCGGTACGGGTCCTCTGGGAAAACAAAAGGAAGGTATTACCGAACCAATTCAACTACAAACAAAACCCACAAATGATAAAGCTGGTCTGGGATACAATCTAGGGACAACATAAGATCAAAAACAATTTTCTAAGATCAAATGGAAGAAGAAGAAACTACCTTTAACGTTGCAAGAGGTAAACACTCCACAATAACTTCAGGATATACATGAAACAAAAAGAGAGGAACCATCAATCAAAAGAGATGAAATAGCCATTGCTCAAGTCTCGACAGTATCAGCAACAAGATCACAAGAGGTAGAGATCCCTGAGGATATGAGGGAAGAAGTTGAAAGGTATAGAGAAATATTCGCACCGCTAAACATTCCAGTCATACACTGGTAGACAACAGGTAGAAGATTATGAGACCGACTCAAATGAATATGAATGGGGTTCAGATAACCACTCAGACACATCTACTACAGAAACTCTAGGAGAGCCCACTACCATCATAGATGATACTCAAGAGCTGATGCGTATGAAACTAGACAAAGAAATACAAGAGATCAAACGAAAGAGACAAGCCAACTATGAACAAGCATTGATAGAAGGAAGAATACCAGAAAGCTTTCATCCATGTACCCCCATACTAAAATAGAACAAATCAAGTACAACACTACACAAGATGAGTTGGAAGCTACACAAAATGAACTAGTCATCAGTCCTAAAGAAGTAGAATGGAGCAGACGACAAGAACTCATAGAGTCATCAAGATTATGTCAACAAGTATGTCAGATACAAACAATGATTGAGTCAAATATTGAAGGATACCATACATATACTCACTCAATCACTTGAAGAAGAATCGACAACCTCATCCGATCACACTGATGACTCTAACAACAGTCCTACCCAAGACAGTATCTACTCAGCAAAAATTCTTGAATCATCTCATGCAAACAATGAAGACTTGTATACTGATCTTATTGTTGTTGAACCACAATATGAAGTCCAGTCTAACATAGAGGATGATGCTACAAGTCTGTCTATCGGATTAGACCTACTGAATATTAATGTGAACTTTAATAATCATGATTTGACTCTTCCTGGTCTCAAGGCACTTACACAAGGTATACTTCTAGAACTCGACTTCTTGATTCGTAGCTATGATGACAATACCGTGAATGCTCTCAAACCTACCCAAAATTAATCCTTAGTACACCCATAATTGATTGACTGCACGTTACAAAACCAACCAATGAATATACCTAATTTTTCCAATGATTATACATTAGCCTATTATCTCAATGCAGTCAAACCTATGAACTCTTCCACCAGTGAACAAAGTGAAAATATGATTGAAGCGGATATCAAGTATCTTAGTCGCAAAAATAGGAAAAGTAAAAATAAAAGATCTGATGGCAAAAACCACATTGTGGTTGTATTAGAATCTAAAAAAGAGAAAATAAAGGATGTACCTAAAGGTGAAAACCTCTTTGAGGTGCCTGAAGGTGAGATACTTGGTATACTACCCAGTCATTTCCAGGAGCAGTCTTCCATATTGATCGAGCCAACTCAGCCAGTGAATGTCGAAAGTCAAGAGACACCACAAATCATTCACGTAGCTCAATCACTATCAGCAGAGGAATTGAAGGATTTCACTCAGCTATTCTCATAAAAGAAAATAAACTTTGCATGGACATACTTCGATATGCCAGGCTTGGATCCTGATCTCATAATGCATCACCTTTCAATCACACCTAGATCAAAACTAGTCAAGCAAAAACTCCACAAGATGCACCCACATGTGGCACTATTAGTCAAAGCTGAATTAGAGAAACTGCTCAGAGCTGGATTTATCAGAGCAATAGATTATGCTGAATGGATTTCCAACATAGTACCTGTGTTAAAGGCAGATAAATCTATCAGAGTTTGCACCAACTTCAGAGATCTCAACAAAGCATGTCCAAAAGACGACTTTCCATTGCCAAATATTGATATAATAGTCGACATGACAGTTGGATATGAGATGTACTCACTAATGGATGGATTTTTTGGCTACAATGAGATTAATATCAAACCTGGAAATCAAAAAAAGATGGCTTTCACTTGTGCACAGGGAACCTTTTGTTGGAACGTCATGCCATTTGGGCTAAAGAACGCAGGAGCAACCTATCAAAGAGTAGTCACTACTATTTTTCATGATATGATGCACAAGAATATGGAAGACTATGTTGATGATACTTTAGTGAAAACTATGAAAAGATCAACACATATTCAAGAGTTAGGTCCTATCCTCGACAGAATGGAAAAGTTAAAACTCCGGTTAAATCCAAAGAAGTGTGCATTTGGAGTGACGTCTGGTAAACTACTTGGATACATCATTTCAAAAAAGGGAATCGAAGTTGATCTTGAGAAAGTCCAAGCCATAATGGAAATGTCACCTCCCAAAAATATCAGCCAAATGAGAAGTCTACAAGGACGTCTCCAGTCTATCAGAAGGTTCATTTCTCAGCTAGCAGACAAGGCTCAACCTTTCACGAAGGTACTAAGGAAAGGAGTATTATACAATTGGGATCAAGAATGTGAGCAACATCTTCAGCAAATCAAAGAGTACCTATCAAATCCACTGATCTTAATGCCACCTATTCAAGGTAAACCACTAATCTTATATATATCAGCAACATAATCATCACTGGGGGCACTTTTGGCACAACAAGATGACAACAAAAAGGAACGAGCTATTTATTACATCAGCAGGACATTGGTGTCTTATGAAATAAATTATACTATGATAGAAAAATCATGCTTAGCATTAGTCTTCACATCACAAAAATTGAGACACTACATGCTAGCACACTCAGTCAAGTTGGTGGCTAAAATTGATCCACTCAAGTATCTTCTCAGCAAAGCAACACTCACAGGAAGATTGGCGAAATGGGTCATGATCCTTACAGAATTTGACATTGAATATGTGGAATGGAAAGCCATAAAAGGATAGGTATTTGCTGATCAACTTGCTGAAGCTCCAATTGAAGACTCTTAACCACTGCACATAGAGTTTCCAGACGAATCAATAATGCATCTCACACAACAACCCTGGAAAATGTTACTTGATGGGTCCTTTACTCAAAACGGTTTAGGTGCTAGCATATTATTCATTACTCCTCAAAAGTAATCCATCCCAAAATCTTACAAGATTTTATTTCCCTGCATGAACAATATTGCAGAATATGAAGCCTTGGTAAATGGGATAAAGCTAGCCGTTGAATGGAAGGTTGCTAAATTGCATATTTATGGAGATTCTCAGCTGGTAGTCAATCAAATCAATGATACATATCAGAATAGAGATGAGAAGTTGATGCCTTACAAAATAATGGTGGACGATCTCAAGAAGTACTTTGCTTTTGTGTCATTCCAGCAGATTCCAAGATCCGCTAATAGAGCAGCAGATGTTATGGCCACCCTGGCATCCATACCTGAGTTACAAGAGTTGAATGCTCACTTTGAATTCCTAGTGGAAGAGTTACGTTACCCGGCTTATGATTCCCCTGAAACCCAAATAGTCTATTCTATTATTGGACACGACTCATCCAGATATAGCCACATCTATTCCTATCTACGTGACCAAGTTATTCTTGAAAATCTTACCTGAAATGAGAAAAGAAACTTGATTCGAAATGCTCACGGTATGTTATAATAGCTAATGATTTATTTAGACGAGGTTTGGATGGTACATTGCTTAGATGTCTAGAAACTGACGAGTCTAAACATGCATTATCAGAAGTCCATGGAGGTATTTGTGGATCTCATTTGAATGGCTTAACTTTAGCGCAGAAACTACTATGGGCTGGATACTATTGGCCAAATATGGAAAAAGATGCCATCAAATTTGCTAAAACTTGTGAAAAATGTCAGCTACATGGGAACCTCATACATGCTCTAGCATGAGATCTCATACCATTTACTACACAGTGGCCTTTCCAGCAATGGGCCTTTGATCTCATTGGTTAGATTTACCCTGCTTCATCTAATGGACATAAATTCATCATAACTGCAACTAAGTAATTCACTAAGTGGGTAGAAGCAGTTCCACTCATCAAAGCAACTGGTAAGCAAGTCGCATTGTTCATCTTAAACTATATCATCTGTAGGTACAAGATACCTTCATCTATCATCACTGATAATGGAGGACAGTTCAAGAATAAAGACTTGGATGAACTTTGTGAGAAATTCAAAATCAAACAACACTGGTCATTAGTATATTATCCTCAAGGAAATGGACAAGCCAAGGCATCTAATAAGAACTTGTTAACTATCTTGCACAGAATAGTGAACAAATCAGGAAAGGATTGGCATCTATAGATCAATCCTGCATTATGGGCTTACAAAACAAGTATCAGAACACCCACTAGGGCTACACCTTTTTCTTTGGTGTATGGGTCCAAAGCAGTATTGCCTATCGAAGTAGAAATACCATCTCTAAGAGTTTCTTTGTAAGGTCTTGTTACTGATGAAGATCATAGAATATCTAGACTGCAAGAGCTTGAATTGCTGGATGAATGTCAGCAAGTGGCGTTTGATCATCTCAGAGTGTACCAAAAGAGAATGTCCAGAGGATATAACAAGAAGGTTAGACAAAGAGAATTTTAGGTTGGAGACCTAGTACTAAGAGAAAATCCAAAAAATCAATAGTTTTGAGACAAAAAAGGGAAGTTTGAACCCAATTGGCTGGGTCCCTATATTGTTACTGCAGTCTTCGGCTTTGGTGCCTATCAGCTCTCAACATTAGAAGGAGAACAGCTCCGAGAACCGATTAACACCATTCACCTGAAAAGATTCTTTACTTAGCATTTTCTGCTCCAGCAAACTGTACAGTTGAAAAAGTCCTGAAAAAAACTTCTAAAAATCATAAAAAGCCTTGAAAACATTCAAAAATATCATAAAAATAAAAAAGAAAAAAAAAGTGAAAAAGAAAAAAAAGCAAAAAAAAATGTAAAAGAGAAAATTGCCTTGGTGAAAACCTAGTAAACAAGCACCTTGGTAGAAAAAAAAATGATTCTCTGCCAAGCAGGTGAAAACCTAGTAAATAAGCACCTCTTGTACTCAAGCACTCCATCTATCAACACAACGTTGGCATTTCCCACATTTATGCATCTTTGCTTTCACTTGTACATATTTTGCGGTCACTTTCGTGACACCCTGGTTCGTTGGAACCCACATGACTTGAAACTAATCAATGCCCTAGTCTTAGGAAAATCAACATAGCACATCCCATGTCCTAAACAGTATCAAACAAGTCATTTTCTCGTCAGTGAAAACCGATCGTCCACTCCGAGTCAGTCATCTGTCTCCTGACTACTACAGAGTTTTTATCACTGAGTTAACAAGCAAAACAACATAACGGAAAACAATCACTGAATAGTTTGAGCTATGCATGAAAATTTTCTTTGTATGCTGTCTTTTATATTGGTTTTTGATTATTATCCCCCTGAGTAACTCGAGGAAGTCTGTATTGACTAAGAGGTGCAAGGATTGGGGGCATAATATTTTCTTGTTTTCTGCTTGTAGGAATGATCCCAATGATCTAGAAACATTCAAATAAACTGGGTGTCTGTGATAAGAGCCTTCACATCAAGGTGAAATCACCTCACATACCTTGACTCCGCTTATTTGAATGCTACAGGGAGGTCCATATCATTTCTTTGTCTATTTTGAGGGAATTTCTCTATGATGCAATTTGGGTCCCTGCGAAATCTATCCACGGATATGAACGAAAAAGGGTCATTGCGGACAAGATAATTAAAACTGCACATTGAAAAGAAAGGAACTCTAATTTGCCTATTATGTTCGTTATGCTCAGTGATGAATCTTAAGCATTTTAAATCCAGTGACTAGGTTTAGGTTGCATTTTTGCATCTCATTTTGCATTTCATTATGCATTTTGTGACTTTAGAGTGATTTTGGTGTAATGATAATGATCTCTTCATTTGCTGAATGAGAGCTGGAAGCTTCATCATTTCTTTGCTAAGTGGTCTCCTCTTCACCATTTCTTCGATTGAGTACTTGTGTTTTGAGATGTTAGCTGCATACATAAATGTCTTATATAGATTCATTCATTTCATTACTATTCATTTGCATTCATCTTATTGCATAGAAAAAATGAAAAAAGGCATTACTCATTTTCATTCATTTATTTGCATATGAAAAGAAACAAAAACATAGACATTCATTATCATTTGCAATTCATACATTCATGCCGAAAGAAATGCATACATATAAACTAAAGCATATAGAAAGCATCTCAAAATTGAATCAAGACAAGTATGATGAAATCAAATCAAGAGCTCGTAAACCGGTTGTCCTGAGTCCATTTTCAGGATCGAAATCGAAATTCAAGATCATTTTTGCTAGTCAATTTCACAATTTGGACCACTTAGTGCTTTTTTCATCAAATGCTCATTCTTTCTTCTAAGTTGCACTCAATTTCAAATCTTAATGTCAATTTCAATGTTGAATATCAATTTCAATTCTACACATCAATTTCGAGATCAAATCAATCAACGCCAAATCTTCAAAATTCTTCAAAATCAATTTGTGCTCAAATGACTTTTCATCGCTCAAAATTGCCTAAAATCAACTACCCTCGATATCTTTTGATTTCGCTCCTGAGGGGGCATACTTGTGACCTTATGACCTCAAATGTCAAGAAAATTTTCAAATCTTCATCAAATGTCGAGCAAAAAAATCTTTTCAACTAAAGAAAATCAATCAAATGCTTATCGCTAGGGGCATCTCAACTTCATCGATTTATATCAAGCTGAGATTTCTCGACCATCTAAATTGAATCAATCACTAGGGGCATATTAGTTTCATCGCTTCATATCAAGTTAATATTTGTCTTCGTTTGAATCAATCTCTTAAAGGTAATCAGTTTCATCATTTTTCATCAAGCTGATTATTTGTTTAAACTCAATCAAGGGTTTAAAGAGTATCTTTGATCACACTCAATCTAAGTAGCTGTTCAGTATTCATCACTTTGGATGAAACTGGATAGTTTATTTTTTCTCATCGTGTCTTGATCAATCAAGTTCAAGATCAATTTTTATCATCACGCACTGTGTCTAGATCAATCAAGTTCTAGATCAGTAAGATCCGCTTCTTGATCAATCAAGTTCAAGTTTGATATCTTTTGTTTTCTATCGTTCCTATGTTCAATCAAGTTCGGGATCAATATCACTTTAATCAGACTTCATTCAGCTTTGTCGCTTCGAATCAAGCTAACACCTCACTTTTCATCTAGTTCGTGATCAATCAAGTTCAGAACTAGTATCTCCTAGACATCAACTATTCTTTGAACCAACGTGCTGCTCACACATTAATTCAAAGAGGGGAAAATGTAATACCCTAAAATTAGTCATCTAAACCATGGGCCCCTAATCTCAACAACATCACCAAGGTCCTAACCAAAAGGCAATTAAATCAATCTTGAGCATATTATTAATTCTTTAATTGTCAAATGTTACATGGCAAAATCAATTACTCAATATTAATTAAATATTTATTTATTTAATTGAATCATTCTAGAATATTCATTTTGATCAATTATCCTATTTTAATTTATTAAATATCCTTGCATATTTAATTAATTAATAAATTTGCCATTCAATCATGCAAAAAGAATTAATTTATTACAAAAGAAGAATTTATTACAAAACAAAGAGTTGAATTGAAAATTAAATAAAAGAATTGAATTGAGAGAGAAATCAAACTTGAGATATTATTTCTTTTTCTAAATTGAGAACTTGAAATCAGAAAAGCAATTAATTGAATTATTGAATATTCTCTTAAATTGGAACTCAAAGCTTTTCAAAAAAAGAAGTTCAGTTGCATTAAAAAGATCTTTTTCTTGAATAAAACAAAGAATTATCTATTTTTATCACAAATGCATGGAATTAATTTAATATTCTTTTCCAATGCAACTTGAACTTTTAATTTGAATGCATTTCAATTAAACTATAATTGGAATCTATCTCAAGGTTAACTGAACCTGATTTCTCAATTATTTTCAATTAATCCTAAAGTGAGCTTTTTCATCATCTCTCTTGAGAATTCTCTATAAATTCAACCTTCAGCTCTCATTCCAATTCACCCCAGAGATTTTTGAGAATACGTCATTATTATACTGATTTTGCTCTAGAGTCATTGATATATTGTGCTTTTTAGATTATTTGCATCCATATTTTAGTTTACTCATATTACTTGCATCCATATTGCTTGAATTTGTTATTACTTGAATTATTCATCCATCTTGCATCCATTTTAGATTATTATCATGCTCATATAGATTAAATCCTTCATCTTGGTGTAGTCTAGTCACTGGTATTGCTTACAAAATCTGAGAGCAATCTTATACTCGCATCATTTAGAAGGCAATTGGTCGCTTTGCTATGGTTTTCTTATTAATACTTATATCTGACTAACCATGCATATAATGGCTAAATTGAAGTGTTGTGTATTGCGGATATAGATCCTTATCCCACTTTTCACACAAATAGGTAGCATAGTCATCGGTTATAAGGTAACACAATCAAACCAACAAAATTCTGTTTCTAGCTCATGCATTTTCACAGCTTACAAGATGATGAGAGAAAATGAGAAATTGGATGAACTATTGATAAACCTAGGAGAGATTAAAGGTGAAAAGAAAGGAACTTTCTAGTATGGAAACTTGATTGTTTGTTTAATGCTATTTTTTATGAATGAGACTCTCAGTTTTGGGAAGAGGCAATGGGAATTTGATATTCCGATAGGGAGGCAATTAAAATAGTCAATTGCTACATTGGGTAGTCAAAGGGATGACAAAGTATGGGGACATTTTAAAGCATTCTAGAAGGCTATGAAATCTATGGATAAAAGGATTATTGATCAGTCTATCACTATTTTACATAGACTAGTCCCAGATTGCAAGATTGATAGGGAAGCCAACCCATTCGGCAAGCTTAAGACAATTACTGTGCACATTTCAAAGGATTTTCAATCCTTGTAGCAGATTTCAAACTGGCAAGCACTGGAGAAGTTCACACAGGCTAAAAGAGCTGCATTTGATCAGGTGATTGAGTCTGAGAGAGGAAATTGATGAGAAATTGAAATTGATAGATAATTCTTTGAAACAGTGTACAAATATTTACAGGGTATGTTGTAACACAGATGTACTTACAGTTAATGTGGATAAGAAGATTAAGGAATTTCATGAGAAAATTGCGGGTATAGCCAATTATTTTGATGGATTGAATTCATTGACTACATCCATTGATGGTCAAATTTTGGTTTTGGAAGCTCAAATTTCTTCTCTTGAGAAAGAAAAAGATAAAATTATAAGAAGAGCCAGAAGTTTGAAAGGTTTGGTGAGTCCCCGGTTGGATTCAATCAATGTACATAAGAAGGAGTGTATAGATTTGGTTGGAAATCCCACACTGACAAAGCTAAAAGAGAAAGAGTCCTTTGCCCATATGCTAAACTATGGAAGTATGGAGTATTTTGTATTGATGAATATTCAACTCAAGGGGAGCAGGTAGGATGAAATCGGTAGATAGAACCATGACCATTTTTCACATGATTGTTGCCAGCAATGCCAAAGGGGGAGATTGTTGGCAATTAACATTCAATTGGTTGGTTTCACTATGTTGTCATTGATGGCAACATGGTAGCTTATTCCGGCTTCATGTTTTGGGTCAATTGTGTATCGATAGACACTTCACCAGCATCGACACCGATAGGATCGAAGGATTTCTTTGGTTACTGGTAATGCAGGCTGACATGGTTTAGAATAAGGTTATCGGTAGTGGAGGCTGACATCTCTTGGATCTGATATCGACAATTGTTTTTGATATTCATGTATTTATGTTATCTAGCCGACATGTTTATTGACATTGTAATTATCTTTGTAAGCCAACATAAGGCATGATATATTGTATAGGGTATATAGGTCAGTTGGATTAGATCATTTTGATATGGTAATGGATATATATATATATATATATATATATATATGATGTGGATAATGTGAATGCGAATATGTATTAGGAAGGAGATGCAAAATATATCAGAGAGATTATGTTTGTGAGGATATTTTTGTAAAGGGGTATTCTAATAAAGGGTTTAGGGTTTCAGATCGGAACAAACATAGCTTAACTAGAACTGTATTCTGGCATAAAAGATGTTATCTTAGTAGTTCACTCATTTCTCTGGATTGTAGTCTAGATTTGTATGTAATTAGTGAGGCTCCTTTTGTGATTGAGTAGTGTGCTCTAGGCTGTAAGCCTTCCTACAAGTGCAAGCCCCTATATTTTGTAATATCTCTTCATATGGCCAGTGGATTGATATTGTGGGTCACAAATCCCACCATGGTTTTTCCTCTTTGAGGTTTTCCACATATAATTCTGTGTGTTATGGTTCTCATTTATGTGATTGGATTATTGGTTACTTTAATTCTTTTAATTCTTTATGTACCAATATACTAGTTGGTGTATGCATGCTTTAATAAGTTTAAAATTGATCATACCGGTAGAACACTGATTCACCCCCCCTCTTAGTGTTCTTGGATTCCAATACCGGTTCCCTACCAGATTCCTCTCCCTTCTCCTCTGATGGTTTATTAACTTTTATAAATTCCTCTTTTTCACTGGTGGCTTCACCACTTGGTGCAGTATTAGTTATTGCTAGTTCCTCCTTATGAATTGTGTCCTCAACTTGTACATTATGATCTAGAGGACTATTGTCCTGAACATTTGTAACTTGTACATTTTGTAAATCTGTTGGTATCTCTACATTTGCCAGTATTACCTCCATTTCCTGTACATTAGATTCTACGGGGGGTTTAATATCTTTCAAAATTGTAGATGAGGTACCCATTATACCTTTACCTTTCCCTTCAATCAGGATGTCTGTAGTATCAGTTTTAGCTTTCGATGAAGTGTAGAAACTAGGGTTTGTAGTAAAGAATTTAACCATGCCTTGTGGGTCTCAATGACTATCTCATTAACCCTACATAACATAAGACTAACTATCCAGTGCTTGATGTGAAGGATTTTTCTGTCTGCAACCTCAAGAGTCATATCCAACTCCTCTGGAGTAATGGATCCACAGGTAGTTAACAATTCTTGAATATTTATATGCTTGTCCTCCTCCATAGCTGATAATATTCTAGCATCTAAGTTGTCATATAACTATGCCGACATTTGATTCTCAATTTCTAACAAGGCTTTCTTATATATATCCAAATACAACAAAACTGCTTCCTCTATTTCTCTCTATTCATCATCATCTAAATGTTCATAATAAAATTGTACTTTTTTCAACATACCATCCTTAGTTATTTCATCTACCAATTTTGCACAAGTCTTAGGTGGAATAATAGTTACATTACCAGATAAAAGTGCAAGATCTATGTCATCCATCTTCTTTCTTCTTCCAGTACCAGATGGAGCAGAAGGTGTTTCCTTTGGAACTCTTGTCTTTGCCGGTACCTTGATTGTAACCTTCCTAACTAATTGCTTCCTTGCTTCCTCCTTAATCTCCTCACCTTTCTTCCTCAATACCCTCTTGAATACTAAAGGTGTGTCAACTTGAGTTCTTGAGTCTGATGGAATAGGCTCAATGAAAACTTTAAGATCTTTTCTCTTCCTTCCTTTTACCAGAACAACATCCATTAATGCTTTGATATTCTGAGATACTTGTTCCATAAATTTGCTTGCCTTGCCTCACTGTTTCTCCCTCTTCTTCCGGTTAAACTCAATTTGAACCTCTTTCTTCTTCTGTTTTGTAGTACCAAAGGATTTCTTAGCTTCATCAATAGGTCCATCAATCAACAACTTTGCATAAGCATCTAAAATCTATGCATCAACTTCATAGCCAATTTCCTCAATCCATATCTTCCGGGGTTTAACTGCTTCCATCAAGGTTTCATCCTTCTTAACCGTAAAGTAGATCTTAGTTGAGTGTTTCTCAATAATGTGTTTTTGAACACTCTCTCTAGATTTCATAGTCTTCTAGAATGCCTTGAAATAACCCCAAACTTTATCATCTCGCTAACTACCCAGAGTAGCACTAGATTGTTTCAGTTGTCTTCCTACTGGGATATCAAATGCCCATTGTCTCTTCCCAAAACTGGGAGTTTCATTAATGAAAAATATCATCAAACAGACAATAAGATTTCCATACCGGAATGTCCCCTTCTTCTCTCCTTTGATCTTCCCAAGGTTAATTAATAATTCATCTAACATCCATCCACATAGATCTAACTTCTCATTTTACCTCAGGATCTTATGTGCTGCATAAATGCAGGAGCTAGAAAAAAAATTTAGATGATTAGATTGAGTTACCTTGTATCCAATGACCATGCTTCCGAATTTTATATCTTTGTCGGTGATAGTGATAACCCTCATCGATTGCCGGTCCGAAGTTACACTGGTGAGTTTGTTAACCTGATAATTAGAAATCTTCTTCTCCAAATGCTTCCCAATCTGCGGCAAATTAGTGATAGCCCTAATGGCCTCCTTCAAGATCTTGTAAGGTCTATCGAACCAAATGAATTCCCCATGCACTCTGTGCAAAACATATAAGATAATCTCATCCTCAAATTATGGAATATCCAAAATGCCAGTAAACCCTAGATCCTCAATGTGCTTGTACTCGAGCTTGATATTTTTGGAGTCTCCCATTAACTCTCTCATATACATTGTCTTGATATCACTAGTTCCCAGATCCTCAAGGTGGCAGTGAATGTAAGCTCTAACATCTTCCACATATACAACATATTCTGGGACATGAGAAAATGCGCCAACCGAATCATCCAAAGTGGCAATATGGGGACATTGCTTGAAAATAAGCCTAGGATGGTCCTTAACCTCAACAATAGTAATATTTGCAATAAAAGTAGGTGCAGAGGATAATCTTGCTTCCATGATGAAAGATAAATACCTGAGAAATAGTTGTCGGTGAAACCCTAAAGAACTCTTCCGATCGCTGGTGAAATCGCTCAAGAAGATATTGGATCACACTGAATGGCCTTAGACTCACTTTGAATCACTTTGAATTTCTCTAAATGCAAGGTGATCAATTTTGAAGTGGATTCAACCTTTTAACCTCCAAGAAAAACCCTAATCTGTCATTGATATGAATGACTTCCGGTGAAAGATACTGGATCTCGGTCGAACATCTCCATGCCGGATAAGAATTCCAATGTCTAGAGCATCTTCCAGAACCTCTTCCTGGGGCATAAGAAGTATTATCATGAATTTTTCCTACCCCTAAGGCATCTACCTCAGTTATTGGATGAGCTTCCTACCAGTGCAGGAGCAACCTCCTCTGCCGGTTGAGTAACCAGAGCACTTCCATTTGCTGATTGATCATCTGAATTCCTAACCCATTTCTTGATATGATCTTGCTGAATTTCATTGACCTTCTCTTTCCCTTTAATATTTGATCCATCATTGTTAATTGGTGAATTTCTGCTTCTACATAACTGAGTTATGTGTCTAATCTTGTTGCATGCATAACATGTAACACTGTTCTTTTGAATTCCTTTGCTAAAACCGATATAATTGCTTGACCTGCACTGATTAGCCATATGTCCAAATTTTCCACATGCATAACAGTTAACATTCATTTTGCAATATTCTATCTTATGACCATACTTATTGCATTTAGAACATTGATTGGGAGCAGATTATACTTTTGATTTGCTCTATTTCTACATTGCCTAGCCATGTGACCAAATTTATTACAATATTACAAACAAAACATCTACCATTAAATTTGTAAGCATTAAGCTGCATTACCAATGTCTTTTGATTTTGATCTTCATTTGCAGTATCGGAGCTCTGACCTTGTTCAAATCCAAATCCATTGGAATCTCCATTCTGTCTTTGACTTTTCAATAACTCATCAAGCTGTGTTGAACTAACCTTGAATTTTTCCTTATACTCACTTGCAATAGTCAGATCATCTCTTAGAATTATTCATTTGCCTTTCAATTTCTTGTTCATTTCTCTGGGATTGCACTAAATTAGTTCTCAACATATCATTTTCATGAACCAACCAGATACATTGTTCAGATCTATCTTTTAGGGATCTCCCAAGATTTTCTTCCTTCATCTTTGGGTCCTCAATCTCCTTTGACATCCTCATAGTTAAGGCTTGCATTTCATTCCTCATGACCATATTTTCCTGACTTAGCTTTTGACATTTTTCATTAAGGGAATCTTTCTCTTCATTATCCTGATTTTGTAGAAGTTCCTTCCTCCTAGCTTGAACAAATGACAACCTCTCCTGTAAGATAAGAATGAATTACTTGGCAGAATTTAATTCATCTTCTATTTTCAGGTTCTTCATCCTTTCAACATCATAATCTTCAAGTGCTACCTCAATTTGTCTCTCCAAACTCATATCCATGGATTCCAGATTCAGGATCTCCCTCAAGTTTTTAAACTTCATCCGAGGCACAAAGCTCTGATACCAATTGTTGGAATCCAAGAACACTGAGAGGGGGGGGGGGGGGTGAATTAGTGGTCTACCGAAATGATCAATCTTAACCTTATTAAAACATGCATTCACCAACCGATATACCAATACATATAAGATTGAAAGAAGTAAAACAATCAATAAGCCAATCACACAAATGAATACCATAACACAAATAATTATACGTGGAAAACCTTAAAGAGGAAAAACCACGGTGGGATTTGTGACCCACAATATCAATCCACTAGCCATATGAAAAGATATTACAAAATATGGGGGCCTACACTTGTAGGAAGGATTACAGCCTAGAGCACACTGCTCATCACAAAAGGAGTCTCATGGACTACATACAAATCCAGACTACAATCTGAAAGAATGAGTGAACTACAATGATAACATCTCCTATGCCTGAATACAGTTCTCATTAAGCTTTGTTTGTTCCAGTTCTGAAACCCTAAACCCTTACCAGAATAACCTCTTATATAATCAACATTTCTTGCATTACAATTATCTCTCTCTCACTCACATTACATTCCATATCACAAAATGATCTAATCAACTGACCTATATACCCTTACAATCCTTCATCCCTTATGTCGACTTACATAGATAATTACAAAATGAATATACAAGTTGGCTCAATTACATAAATGCATAAATATCAAAATCAATTGCCAATTGCTGGATCTCCCAAATGATGTCAACCTCCTATACCAGTATCCTAAAAAAGTCATGTCAGCCTCCAATGCCGGTAACCAAAGAATTCCTACAACCGGTGAAGATACCTGCCAGTGTCGGTGTTGATGCCGGTGAAGTGTCTGTTGGTAAACAACCAAACCATAATATGAAAGTTGGAACATGTTGCCATAAATGAAAACATATTGAAGCCAATCAAATGAGTGTCAATTGCCAATAGCATATTGCTAGGGTACCAAATTTGAATGAGTGCTTTTTCTCCTTGTACTGAACAAGATTCTCCAAGAATTGTTGTCATAGGATTTTGCAGAGGTTGAAATCTTTGTTTAGCTTTTCCATCTCATAAGCCATATGCACTACGGTAGTAGAAATGGAATTTTCCCTATTTATAAAGTAAATTTTGTTTCCAACCATCAGAGAAATATACTTAACTACTGGATTTCTGATATTGTCAATGGATAGTGAACACTTGTCAAATGTGGCACCAATTCATTTTGTGACAACTTTATTTTTGGCCGACTTCAGTCCAAATTTTTTACTGTAGTTACTCAGACCTGTGATAGTCTTCATCACTTCCTTTGTTATCATATGGGTTTTTTCCAACTAGAGAAACCCATCATGAAACGTACTCATTTCCAACTTGACCCATTTCTCATCATGATAGAAATTTGGAAAGTTATTCCATGTGTTTAGATTCTTCTAGACTAGGTTGGTGAATTTCGGTTTTACCTTTCCTTGTTGATCAACTAACTATTTGGTCCAGAGCTCTAGCATCTTTCCGTTATGAGTGAATTCTTCCTACTTGACATAGATGTAACCCCTAACATATTCCTCCAAAACAACTCCAATCAAAATTTTTGAAAATGCTCCACTGGGTTTTGTCTAAATTGCCATGTAGGGTGTCTTTGTGAATACTAGCCAAGGCTTGACAACAACATCGAAAACTATGGGGGCAACCATGATTATAGATTTTGTAGATTGTTAGCTTGAATCTTACCAAAAAAACCCTAATATCACTTGATTTCCTTAATTGCCTTCATGACTCTTGAGTGCTTTTAATTTGTAGTGAGAATAATTAGTTGTGGCGCTATCCTTATATTCTTTAATCAAGGATTTCACATTAAATACACATTAGCTATCTTCCATATTCTCAACTTTCATAATGACTTGCTGCATCCTATGATGGGTTATGATAATGACTACTAGATCACTTCTTTTGTTGGTAAATGACCTCATACAACTTTGGTTGGGGATAAGATTATAATTTTCTAGTTACTCCCCCTTGGCCAAAGCCACAAGTTACTTAATTTCTGAAAGAAGTGCCTGCACCGAAGTAGGATGCTGACGTTTCTGCGGTTTCCTTCTTTCTCTAGATTTTCTTCATTTTAGCTTTGACATCCTCCTCATTGACATTATTTACTAGTTTGGTTTGATTTTGAACTTTATTACTTCTGCACTACCTTACTATATGACTGGGTTTATTGTAGTTGTGACATTTGATATTTGTCGGACTTTGTTTTGACCTGCACTGGTTAGATTTGTGTCCAATAATATTGTATGTATAACATCTACCTCTAAAATAGTTATATCTATTCTGATTTACAACCAGACCTACATTGATTAGCTTTATGACCATACCTGTTGCATGTGTAGCATCTACTAGGGAATGAACTAAAAGATTGATTCAAACTATTCTTACATTCCACTGCCTTGTGTCCTATTTTATTACATTTGAAGCAAAAACCATGGAAAGGGGCATTTTTCATACTTACCTGTTGCTTGACTAGAGACTTACCTTTTTTCTCCTAAGAGACTGTCACTTTTACCAAAGAGGGTTCTTCTCCACTAGAATTTTCTTCCTTCTTAGCTTCTAGATCATCCTTGGCATTGGTTATAGTGTTGGGCATTTCTGGATTTAGTGTTGCATTCTTGATCCTTGGTTTTTTGAAGATCTTCTTTGAGGAGTGTTACTTCTTTCTTTAGCTTCTCACATTCTATAGATCCACACTTCACCATTTGGTTTAGATATTCTTTAGCATTCTCATTTTCTTCATTTTTGATCCTTAGATCTAAAATGGTGCTGTTTTCTTGCTTGAGCTTGTCATTGACTTCTTTGTGTCTAATCTTAAATTTTTGGATATGCTCTCTTAGCTTTTTGATGCATTCATTTGCTAGTTAAACATTCTCCTTTAGGTCTTTGTTTTTAGCTCCAGTTGCCTCAAGTTCTTCAAGATATTTTCTCAAGTCATCATTTAAATCCATAAGTTCAACTTTCTGGATCTCCTTTGAGTGGTTTGACTCTTCTAAAGGACTTGGCTATGATACCAATTGTTGAATAACCTGGATATTGAGAGGGGAGGGGTGATCAATATTCCCTTGACCTTATTTAAAACTCTAAATAACCTATCACATAACATAATTTAAATGCAACAAACTAACATGGACATATAACACATAACACATAACACCAGATTTGTACATGGAAAACCTAATATGGGAAAAACCATGGAGAGACGATGGTCTCGGGAATAGTGTAGTATGTAACCGGTTTACATAGTACAAAGGGGTGACTAACTGGCGGTTTGGACTTATTGTCCAAATTACAAAAGAGGGCTTATAGCCAGATTTCAGAGTATATAAAATTTGAACTATTGTAAGTGCATCTAACATATGCATAGAATATAGTTCCCTTAAAGTACATAAGTTGTCACATGAATTCACTGTACTAAACTTGGGCACAAACATAACCACAATTCTCTCGTATATAGTACACCAAAATAGTTGTCTTTCAACAACCATGTGATTACCATGTGATATCCTTGATGATATATATCTGCATTATTTGATTTTCAAGTCGGCTCAACCGGAATGGATGAGACCAGACTTAACCACACGCTACAACAATCCAGGTGGCTCTATGTAGTGTCATCTTTCAACTACAAACTTGAGAAGTGCGTGTCTCAACATATCCAGATGGGATCGAATCTTGAAATGTGTGAAACAATCATATCCAGATAGTACCAAACTCAAAAGCAACTTCTGGTTACACAAAATATCAGACCTCCAAAACTGTACAAACATGATAAGAAAATGAAGAAAACTTTCTAGATTGGATCACATACATACATGTTGGATAATAACAACAACCATGACATCAATGAAAATAATGACAAATAGGTCAACACTTTATATACATGATCCCTATTGACTATAAAGTTATATTTGGTGCCACACTGATCCCTTCTTTGAACAATAATGATTGGCAAATGATCTATTGTATCTGACAAAATTTGTGAAACATGTTCAACATTTTGCGAGAAACATATCATGTGTCCTTTGTATCTATATTGACTGCCAATGGCATATGTAACTTGTAGTATTGGGCAGACATGTGCAATCAACATTTCTTCTACTTCAGTTAGTTTTGCAAGCTCCTCTGGTTGCGGTCCGAGATCCATATTATTTGAAGCTGAAAAATATATGAATACCTCTCTCTTGTCGACATCTAGTGCATACAAGACCTTGAGCAATGCGAGATAATTTGATTCCTATATAAAATTCTTGACGAATAGAACAAATGTCTTATAATCTAAAACTATCTAATTTATGTTGAAATTGTAGTTGAAATATTTAGAAATTAGCTTCAAGTATTCCATTTTAGTTTTATATTTGTATGTATTCTATTTGGCATTCTATGTATTCCTCTTGGTATTCTTAGTATTTTGCTTAGTCATTATCATTCTTTCATATTTGTTATTATATATACTGATATGTATATATATCTTTTTTTTAACTAAAAGAGGTAAAAATTTATTCTATCACAAAAAGAGATACAAAGTAAGAAGGGTCATCCGCCCAACAGAGAAACAACATTTCATAACCCTGCCATTTTCAACTAAGTGATCCAACATATGAGACAATTGTCCCCTATCCACAATATATTTTTCTTACATTTGTATCTTTACTTTCTCTTTCTTACCTATCTTATGTTAGATCATTTGTTCATATATTTCTTTCAGCAAATTTCTTAGTTATAAATTGCTTGGATGTTATTATTGGAATTAAGTGTAAAGCTAAGACATTGAGTTTGTCATTTGTAGTGTGTCTCCCTGATTCATCCTTTGTGAGAAGATGTGATAAATAATTTTGGACTTTGTTCATGTCCTTGATGCCTCTTGTTTCATTCTTAATATTGATATTCTTTTTGACAATAGTGGATTCATTTTGATTACTATGTTGATTCAAAGCTCTAGTTTGAATATTGAAGCTAGGACTATGCTGAGCTTCGTGATTATTGTACTATTTAGGACATGAGGTTCGTGGTTATCTCTTATGACGATTTATCTTGTGCTCAATATTTCATATTGATAGATAAGACACTATGGCGTTATGTGGCTGACAATATATTCAGGACTATTATGATGAGGGATTTAGGATTGGCGATTTATATGTGCTTGTTATGCATATGCGGTTTATATTTGCTTATGATGATATGATGTTATATTGTAATGTACTAACCTGGGTTCATGTTTATATTGGGTAAGGATGATGAAAGAAGATACTATGTTTGTTATGACCATTTTACTACTGTGTTTGTGAAAGAGACGATGTCATACCACTCGTTGTGAGCATGATATGACATTGTGATTCTCTTTCATCTAATTTAATTAATCATTATTAATAAAAATATATGAATATGTATCAATAAGGATGACACACACACACACACAAACACATACACATTGTGGAGTGTACGTTGGTGGTTACAGGTTTGCAGGTACTAGACATCGACTCCACCTGGTTCCACAGGTTTGAGCGTGTCTTTATCCCAATGGCAAGTTGATTGGAGGTGACATGAAATCCCATTCTATACTCTAGGTTTAGCTGGTACCCTGTCAGTTGGTGTTATTGTTGAGAGTCACTATGTGTAGCATCGTGTAGTATTTTATGTTACCCTATGTTGGGTTGTCTTGAGGAGTTGTGATTATTGATTAATTAAATTATTAATTAATTAATTGGTTTATATAGTTTATTGATATTAAATTAAATTAATGGATGACATTGATATTTAAATATAATTGCGTATTTAATTATCGAGGGTTATTATTTATTAATATTATTTTGTGGATCATAATATTGAGCATTTATAATTATGCATGAAAGATTATATATTTATTATATTTTATACATATATGTGAGAGATATTAATGGTATTGAGTTTAAATTATAATTGGTTGGAGAATTGGGGATCACCTCGTAGCGTGGCGGTAGTTGCGAGCCTTGTTATACGGGCGGTCTTGAGTTTGAGACCTACTTTCAAGGTTGATTGCGAGGACTTCTTTCCCGTGTTTGATGGTCCCCCTGCTGACAATGATGGATTTCATTGCTCGAAGGCTCCAACCCATGTTCATCTGCTAGCTGTTGCTGACATAATAAGGGTAGCGTGAACTGCGAGGATGGCTCAACACGAGTGTAGGGTGAGGTAAGCAAGGTGTATGGTGTCGGTGTTCATTGTCAGTTGCTTGTTCAATGGTTTCTCCTCTGTTCATTGGCCAGGAACTAATGGTTGGTGCTCTCAAGCTGTATCGGTGTTTCATTGAGGATGCCTTGGCTCTCAATACAAAGATGAGGTCCTCCCTTGTGATCTCATTGATTCATAGATCCAGTCAAAAGTGCTTTAAAAAAAATTAAAAATAAAATTGGTTGGAGCATTTATATTTATCCATACATTTAATTAATTAATTATTTATTTATTGTTAGTGTAGACGTATAAAAATGACCATATTTCTAAAATGAATATTTTATGTTCAGTTCTCTATTTAATTAAATCCAATTCAATTAAATTATCCACATTCTTCTATTTTATTAAGTAAATTACTCAATTTATTTAAATAAAATTCACTATACCATTTAATGAATAAATCATTTTATTCAATTAAATCCCCCTAGCCACTTTTAATTAAATTCAAATTTAATTAAATAGTTATCCTAAATTGAATAAATCTAATTTATTTAATTTTCACCAAATTACAACCAAATTGAATTAAATCATTTAAATCAATTAAATCCTATTATCCCCCCCATCCACTTGCAAAATCCTAAACCCCTTTCTAATCCCTTCTAGAATCCTCTAATTGCTTCTAATTAACCTAACCCCTCCTCTAAACTTTGTCACATCCCTAAACAAAGGGAAGTCACTTCTCAAACCTCAAAGTCTCCAATAACCATTAAAGGCTTTCAACCTTCAACCACTAAAAGTCTCAAAGTCTTGGATAACCTTTGAAAGCTTCCAACCTTCAACCACTTAATCCACAAAGTCTCCAATAACCATTAATGGTTAACCCAAACCCTCCTACATGGTTAAAACATTTGTTTTGACTCAACCTCTACCCAACCCAAGGGTCTCATCAAGCCTTTAATGCTTTGACCATGATTATCTCTTAAACATTTGCACAAAGGTTTATCCTTAGATTAACTCCTAATCCAGTGGGTAACCCTAACTTAGACTTGACCCTTAGCCTCTAGATAACCATGAGGTCTTCTCAGGCATTCAATGTCTCCAACCCCTTTTTCAACCCAATCTTATGTTGACATTTGTCACCATTTCATTGGTGCAATTTGCAAACATGGATCCCCAACTTTCAAATTCAACCCTTGATTAAATCTTTCAATCTTGACCATCCATTGGACTATTTTGACTATAAATAGAGCTCCCATCCCTCCATTTTCATAGAGAATCCTCCAAATTTGAAGCATTATACTTATGCTCAAATTCTTTCAAGCTTTCATATCATCTTTATGCTCATCATTTAGCGTCTTTTAGATCAGAATTAGACTAAATATGCATGTTTAGATTAATTTCTTTATCATTTTAGTTCAATCATAGACTAAATATAGTATGCTAGGATAATATTCATACTAATCTTGTCATCTTATCATTTAGTTTATTGCATTTCTAAGATCATACATAGCTTAGCATCCATTTCATACCAAAATTTATCAAAGCATCTCTCGTTCTCATATTTGCCATCCCTAAACCATTTTGCTCGGTAATCTGAGAGCAAAAACGTTGGTTTGAGGGACATTGTGAGATAGAGAACCATGGGACCCTCCTTGGGAAGCTGAGTAATACTACATTACTCCATAGCTTGCACCAAGAAGTCCTGTGTGTGTGTGTGGACTAGTAATTTAATCATATTTTCACATTTTAAGTTTTATAAGCCCACTTTTCCACCATACAATTAGCTTATTTATTTATTGGTTATTTATTTGTTTAATTCCCCCTTGTTATGATTGGCCTTTTTAGGAGTTGTGTTTTTGAAATAATATTATTTAATTATTTATTTATTTATTTATATTATTTTTGTGGCTTAACATTTATTGAGATTTTGATTTATTTATTTTATTTATTATCCCTTTCTATTTTATTTATTGATTAATGAGTTTATTTATTATTTATTATTTATTATTGCTTATTCTTTTTACCCATTTATTTATTAATTATTTATTTTACTTACCCTCCCTCATTATTGGCTAAGAGATTTGGAGATTGGAATAATATTATTTTATATTATCTTGTTTTAATTTTCGAGATGGTTGGTAAGAAATATATTATTTTGTATTATTTTGATTGGTTGGAGAAGTTGTATAGTTTTTGATTAATTTCTATTTATTGGGAGATTTGAGTTTGTTGTGGGATTGCTTGGTTGGAGAATTTTCTGAATACTATTGATTGATGAATATTTTCTACAAATTGTTTTGGCTCTTGGAAGCTTGTCTTGGATTTTCGTTGGATTGTGGATTGCACTTCTTCAATTTTGCTTCCATCACTTCTATTATCTTTGACCCTCTTTTATTTTAATTTTAAAGGAGTGTATTCTCCGCGTCTATGAAAATTGCAATTGTTGAGTGTTGAAAATATATGTAAATATTGAGTTTAAAGTATTGGTTGTAAATATATTATCTTGTTCTTGGGTTAATGAGAGTTCTGAGTCTTTCTGGTTAGGTATTGTCATGAGTTTTGAGTTGAATGAATTTTATATTATCTCGGGGAACCTTGTATGTTCATTTTCATGAAGGAGCTTGATGCTTGTTGTATATTGAGTTTGCATTCCATCTTGTACTATTGGGAGTTGTTATTTAGAGTCATGTATACTTAGAGATTTTGTCTCTGTGAAGAGTTGTCATGCATCAAGGTGGGCTTTTGACCATTGATCTGTTGAAAGTCATTCTTTGTTACAATTCATGCTTATTCTAGGTTGGTTATCACCTTGTGATCATGAAATTGGTTTTTGTATTGTTTGGAGTTAGCCGATTTATTTTGTTTTGTTTCTGGGTCTATTTATGCTCTTGATTCATATGCGCTAAATGATTTGTCGAATGCACTATTTTCTATGTCATATGCGTTGGTTTATTATGTAAATGCACTGATTTGAATTCCATAAGCACTAACTATGACTTGTATGCAAGGAAAACTTTAAGAAACTCCCCCCTCAAACAAGGTGTAAAAACTTGGCGAAAGGTGTATAATTGCCGAGGAAAATATTAATTTTATTGGCAAAATTTTGTGGTTTACGGAGAAAAAATAATAATCTCCATTGGCGAATCATTCGTGATTGCTCAAAGTTTGTGAAAAATCATAGTGAATTTTAATGTTTTTAAAACAATTTTTTTTTTTTGCATGGGCGAATTGTAATGTTTTTAAAACCAAAGAAATAATTGCATTGGCGATTTCAACCTATTTTCAAACCATAAAAAAAATATATTAGCGATTTCAACCTATTTTCAAACCATAAAAAAAAATATTGGCCATTTCAACCTATTTTGAAACCATAAAAAAATATATTGGCGATTTCAACCTTTTTTCAAAACATTAAAAAAAATATATTGGTGATTTCAACCTTATTTCAAAATGTAAAAAAATATATATTGGCAAATTTTTTTTTTTCAAAGCATTAAATTAATTACGTGGGTGAATTAAATCAATCATTGATTTGCAACTTAAAGTGGAGCATGAGATAAACTATCACACTAACATTACAAACATGGAATGAAAAGTTGATTGAATAATTTTAAATCAATTCATGACATAAGGTAAAGCCTTATTAAGAGAGGTTGTCAATGACATAAGGTAAAGCCTTACTAGGTGCATAATCATCACTATCACAAGCCATAAGAAAGGTATGATCAGTATAATGCTCATGGACAAGTAAATTGAGTGAACCCTAAACAAGATGTATCATGTAATAATGAAACACAAATGAGGGTAGATCCAAAATCTAATCAAATCTAATATAAAAAGAATGCAATCATAAAATCAGATCTCAAAAAAATCACACTTTCATAATCAAAGGCAAACAAGAAAACATATTTACCCACAATGAATCAACTATTATAATTGGAAGAAGAATCCTAGGGGTAATTTTACTGTTGCCTCTGCTTATTAAAAAATTGTTACTCAGGCCTGCAACCCAATATGGACTAAAATTTGGAATAGATTCCTCATTCCTAAAGTTAACATGTTTTTTTGGCTTGCAAATCACAACAAGATTCTTACCATTGATAACTTGGCTCGAAGAGGATTCGTGTTTCCTAATAGATGTGATTTATGTCAGATAGAGGCAGAATCTATGGATCATTTGTTTATTCATTTTTCTTTTACTTGGGAAATCTGGAGTAAAGTCTGGATGCAATGGAAAGTTGATTGGGTTATGCACAATAGTCTTAAGGAAGTCATCTTGCAATGGATCTTCCCTACCAAACTTCCTCTCATTAAGACCCCCTGGTCCTTTGTCCTTCCTATGACCTGTTGGTATATCTGGAAGGAGAGAAACAATAGAATTTTTAGGGAGGCCAAGTGTTCTTCTCAGGTGGTTTTTGAAAAGATTTGTAGGGCTATTAAAGAAAACATCAATACCATTCACAAAAACAACAAGCAATGTAGCTATTTTAACATGACTAATAATGAGAAGAGCATCCTTAGTGAATGGAAGTTGAAACACAAAGTCTGCAAATTTGATATGAAGAGAAGGAGAGATAATGTTGTTTGGAGGTTCCCTTTTCATGATTGAGTTAAGGTGAACTTTGATGGTGCAGCTAAAGGTAATCCTGGGAAGGCTAGAGGGGGAGGAGTCATCAGAAATTCTTAAGGTTTTTGTGTTGCTGCTATTGCCTCTCCCTTTGGAGTTCAAAACAATCATGTGGCAGAAGCTCTTGAAATGTTAAAGTGTCTCTAGCTTGCTCAAAGTTTTAATTTAAAAAAAATATGGCTGGAAGGGGACTCTCTTAATATTATTCAGCCTATCAAAGGTATTAGTTCCCCTTCTTGGAACATTCATAAAATCATTGGTAATGCTAAAAAATTATTAGATGCCTATGATAGTGTGATTATTACCCATACCCTTAGGGAAGGTAATAGGGTTGCTGATTTATTAACTAATGAGGGGGTTTTTTTAGAGGAGGATACTAAATATATCAGAGAAGTTTCTTGTAAGAAGGGAGTTCATGAGCAATTATTACTTGATAGAGTCCATGGTACATGTTAATTTCATTATTACTTTTCTGGGTTTGGATCTCAATGACAGATATTGGAGTGATGTGGAGTGTCAGTTGATTACCTGTTTAAGGCATTGTGATAATGAGCATCGGTGTGATGGGCCTAATCATATTAAGTGCTGGTTTAT
The DNA here is from genome assembly GCF_030272615.1 of Cryptomeria japonica. Taxonomy (NCBI): domain Eukaryota; kingdom Viridiplantae; phylum Streptophyta; class Pinopsida; order Cupressales; family Cupressaceae; genus Cryptomeria; species Cryptomeria japonica. Next base: position 279,755,718 of record NC_081415.1, read on the forward strand.
TTTGAATGTTTTAAAAGACTATTCGAATAACAAGAAAATCATCTTGTTTTTCGATTCCAGCGTCTTGTTCCAACATCTGGATTTGATTCCAGTTGTCTTGTTTCTTCAACATTTGGGTATTTCATGCTCTGTTGAGGGTTTTGACTTAAATAGCCATTACATTATGGGGGGTAATCTTAATCGCAATGAACCTTCCAGTTGTGATAATTGGAAAAGTGAAAGGAAAATATGGTGAAGGTTGCATAGATATGGATTCACTGATTACATGGAAAAACTGCACAGGAGTAAAAAGTCTACGTCACATGGTTTTGCCAAGGGCTGGAGCAATAATAAAGTCACTCTGTTTGGCCAGACTTGGAAGCTGGATGAAGATTTAGTGGTAGAGGTTACATGATTGCAGAAGGAAGGTATCAAATTTTACAAAGATCGCAAGTTCTTGGTGGAAGCTACCAAGAATTTCCCTAAAAATGATGAAGAAAGGGCTCAGCTCGCTAAGAAGGATAATGTGTCCTACTACCTCCCTCACCAGGTAAAATCTTTCTAGTAGAAAATGTTGAAAGTTTTAATGGAATACCTTATAGTTGATGGAAGGTTTTCGAAGGTTTACAATTACCATTTTGTCATCCTTAACCATTTTCGTCATGGCTCGAAGATTTTGTTGCCTTTCTATTTAGCTTCTTCCCTTAATGATAGCCTGGTCGACCATGCCAAAAAACCTCTATCCTACCCCATTGCTCACCAAGGCCTTATTTTGTTAATTTATGAGCATTTGAAAGGTAAAGCTAGGGCTAATAGGGATGACCCCTTAATGGAGAATGCCCAAATTTCTGAGGGTCATGATGGCTTTGATTCTGATGAAGATTCTTCTAATCTTCTTCTGCATAAGAAATTGAGGGTTGGTGATGAAGCTAAAGAAGATACAGAAGAGAATGCTGGTTCTAAGGAGGAATAGGGGAAGGAGGTAGATGAAGAGGTGGAGAATGAGCAGGAGAAAGAGGTTGAGGGTGAGGAAGGGAATGGGCAGAGAAAAGAGGATGTTGAAGATCTAGAAGTGTAGAATAACCCTTATATCTTAGATAATAGGAATGATGTTCAAAACAACATGGAGGAGGGAAACCCTAGGTCTGTGGGCTCTGCTCTGGTTATGGAGAATGCAGACTCCATTCAGATTGCTACCAGAAATAGTACCCTGGAAATGTTCAATTTCTAGAAATGGGTGATTGATAACACCTCCAGTATTCAGAATAAACAGAGAGACTTGGATTATAAAATTGAGAACTTGATTAAGGATACCAACACTAAAGGTAAAGAGGATGCTGCAGAGGATACTAGTGAGGCAGAGGATGAAGAAGAAATTTTGGTCTGGCCAGAAAAAGATATGATTAAGGGAGATTTGAAACGTCTTGAAGATGTGGTCAGAATCATCAAAGAAAAGGGAGAGGTTGATAATGAACTTATAAATAACTGGATTACAAAAAATGAGGACTTGAAGAAAATCATGGAGCATAGTCTTGAGGTGTTGAAGGTGTCTTCTCAAAATATGAATGCTTTGGTTGCTTGTCTCAAGAAGAACAAGCACAATAAATAGATGATGATCATTGATGATGAGCCAGCCACTAGTTGTGTTCTTCACTCCTCTAGACACAGAACAAGGCAAACTACCAGTGAGCTGGAGTTGAAGACCAAAGACACCCATCAGATGCAGGATAACAAAGAATTGAAAGAGGCAGCTAATGCGATGATGATATTGGTTGAGGATGTGGAAGAGTGTATAAATATTTTCATCTGATATGTAATCATGTTTTAGGTTGCCAGTTTCTCGCTGGCCTTTTGCTGATCTTTTCCTTGGCTGCTGCTTTTTCTGTTGTTCTTTTGCAGCCTTTCTAGTCTTTGTTCTGTTCTTTCTAGTTTCTCTTTTGCTTATCTCCTCATTATGTTAGCGGGTTTTGGGTCCCTTAAAACTTGATTTTCCTTAATCAAAAACTATTATAATTGGAAGGTCACTTCATCAAGACAACATACCAGTGCCTTATCCTAGGGCATAGAGTCACTTACAATTCAAAGACAACTTGATAATAAAATTCAATAAGATTCATTTATAGATAAATTGGAATGAATATGCCATTACATACACAACCCAGATTCATACAAATGATATAATCATCAGATGTGTATTAAAAAAAATGATTTCACTGAAATTGTCCCAAGAACTTTAATTCTTTCCTTGAAAGAAATCCTAGAAAAATTTCATAATCTTCCTTGCAGACATGTAAATTGAAAAACCCTTACCATTCAATTCAGAGTGAAAACATAAATTCAACACAAAGACAATTATGTGAATATTTCAAACTGCAAATGATATTATATTCATACTGATATCAGAAAGTAGATTCAAAATGTGATTCAACTATGCAATTATCAAATTCTTGATCTATTATCAGAGTTTTCAACATCAATAAAAGTGGCCATCCCTCTCTACCAATAATAAAAAAAAGGTGGCCATCCCTCTCAAATTAATCTTGGAATCCTTTTATAAGATGAGGATGCAACAAGCTTAGGATTTCTTTGAGGAATCTTGGGTAACAACCTGACATGTCTTCTTTTGCTTTAGCATGGCTTACCACCTGTCCACCTCTTCATCTGTTGGCCAAATCAATGCCTTTACCTCTTCCAACTTTACAACTAACTCTATCCATCTGACATCTGTAACTACCCTAGCCTCAACAATAAACTTTGTATGGTCAACCTCAACCTTGAACAACGAATCAACCATACCATTAAGGAAATCAACATCAACCTGATAATCTATATGCTTGATTATTTATTCTCCCTCTAGAATCAAATCGAATTCGCGGGTCCAATCAGAAACTTATTTCAATTCTCCATTACTACCATAAATTGAATGCACCAATGTATTATAACCTTCCCCAAATGTCTACAATTTTTTATTTATAAGCACATCCTTCCTTGTGAAAAATGCATAAGCTGCATTGATTACCTCCACCATGTCTTTAGTGTCATTGATCTTGGGAGGGAACTCATCACTATACAACATTGCAGTATCCAGCTTATCCATTAATCTTCTTCTTCCTGACCAAACATTGAACCGAGGTCCAAGAAAAGCGACAACCTCAGAGGACTTTTTACTTGCCTCTTTCAAAGAAATGTGCAATTCATGCACTACCATCAATTTTCATTTCAATACATTAATCCTATGTTTTAGAATTTCTAACACAACAGAGACAACCTTGACATTTTGTTTCTTTTCAAGCTTTTCAATTTTCTCTGTGTATTCCTCCATTTTTGCTGTCACATTAGCTGGTATTTCTTGTACTTGTTTTGTAATCTATATTGGAGGGGGCTCATTTGCAATTTTTTCTTTCAACTCCACTAACTCTTCCTCCAGAGTGGCCTTCTTCATCAGTGTCTCTTCATTATTTTTAGCTAATGCAATCAATTTGTTATATGTTTCTGTGTATCTTCTTGACAAATCCTCTATTTTTGATAAATTCAGGAAAGAAACTTGAGTAAAAAATGAGGCAATCTCCGTGTCACTTATGTTTTGCAAATTCCAGATCATTCTGTCACTTTCTTTTCTACTTGGATATTTAGAAGGTGGGGATTTTGAGTGGAAGGGGCCAAAGACCAAGCAACAAGTGTCTTTGACTTAGGATTAAATCCCGATCCTCTTATTACATCTTCAATTTCAAATTCAGTTTTAAACAATGGGTCCTCTTGCTTCCTAATCTGATCAATAATAAAAATAGACTATATATCCCAGTCAGGCATCACAATCATATCAGTACTCTTAACCAATTGTCTTGCATGATCCATAGTTATTTTCTCCCTGTCAGGATCATATTCCTGCAGTGCCTTAACAATCTCCTCATTCTTTTCTACATTTCCTTCCTCTATGATCAAATTTTGTCTTAATTGATTTTATTTCAACCTTCTTAGAAAACTTTTAAATTCATCTGACTTAATAAAGTCATCATGTTTCATGAACTCATTTGACAACATCACACACTCATCAAAGCCTTGAGCAAGAGCTTCGTTTGTTTCTCCCTGTTCTTCATTCTGCCTTGCTTCTATGAGATGTGTTCTTATTTGATGAAAGTAGTGTCCTTGTTCTCTAATAATTGCTCTAGCAGGATCTCTCCTCACAATTGCACCCACCTCTTTGGTTTTTTGTTTCTTTTCAAGTGGCACTCGGGCAGATTGAATTTCATCCCCACTCTATACATCATCAACAGACACAATAAGTGGCCTCTTGCCATGTGAAGATTATCCATCTTGGGGGTCTTGCTGCTGAGCAACCACTTCTGGAATTTGAGGCATTTGTTCCATCAGAGTTTCATATAAACTCAGTATTTTGTTAATCCTCTCCAAGTACAGGTTATCAAGGCAAAAACCTGAGAAACTAGGGCCAACATCCTTCAATTCTGCTTCAACTCTCATCAAATTTTTCCATTTTCTTCTCCTTTCTTGTACTTCCTCTTTTCTCAGCAAATTTCTAACCACATCTTCATCATCCAATGGTTCATGGTCCTTTATTGTGTCCCAAGGTGTCATTTTTGGCAATGCACATTTAATAAATTGTTGAGGATCACATAATCTAGACATAACATTAACCAACCTATACTATTTAAGGAAATCGTTTACTTCATCAAAGGAATTCCTACCAATGGTAAAATCAGACAAAACCCAAAGCCTAGGAAGAAAAGAACCCTTCCTGTGTTTCTCAAGGTATTCTTTTTCAACTAGGGTCAATTGCCAAATATACTCCATAAAAGTAATCCTAAATGGAATAAATTTTGGTAAAATATGGGGAAGCTGAGGACACCCATAGACTTTGATCATAGTAAAGTTATCAAAAAAGAAAAATTCCCCCCCAGTTATGTGAAATAGACCATTTTGGAACATACTAGTAAGGTCTCAAAACTCTCCTAACATTAATTGACAATCTTTCCCTATTTATTCCTAGCATTTCCATAATTGGCAAAACAATCCAATTTTAAAAGTAAAGGAAATAAGAACGGGGAGAACTACTATCCCAAACCTGGGTCCATATTTGTATTGGCATTAAGACACCAAATTCTTCTTCAAATGAACAACTCCAATTCTTTATCCATGAACTCAACATTATAGAACAAGATTAAATGCATCAACAATGAATAATGCTTAACTGTAGGACTGGGTGCATCACTCTAAATTTCAACTAGAGCATTATGAATGTGTTCAACCACATAGCCCACATAATCATAACATTTGTTAACATCTGGGTGTTGAATGTCCATAGCCATCATCAGTAATTCAGCTGACACTGTTGAATATCCATCAAAACCCAACACTCTGCATAATCCATAGATTGTACAATTCATATAATGGTGGTTTGATACTCTCTAGAATTATAACCGGCTTCCTATTCACCCTAGGCATGTATTTGGAGATTGCATGCTTATTGATAACACCTTTGTATTTGTCATAATCCTCTGCAATCCACTCCAAATCGATATCTGTACATGCAGCACCAGTAATCTGGAAAACTTCAATGAAGCTAGATCTGTTAATTGAAACTAGGGCAGACTGGTTCTTTCTTCTGATTACCCTAGATACTGGGCAATAGCATTTGGCCAACTCTTTGATCAAATCCTCATCAACATACACATCTAGCACAATTAAATTTTCCATATTTAAATCCCACGGGTTTGACATTAGCACACCCTTAACCCTATTATTTTAGAAATAATGAAACAGAGCAATACCAGACATATAATGCGTGGTCAGGTTTCTGCATTGTCTCCATAAATCTTTCCATGCCATTTCATTTGTATTCAAAGCAATGGAAGTCCCTGGCAGCAAATATACAAATTCTTTTTGTATTTCTTATCCTTCTTTTCCTCAGTGGCCTTGGGCTTGGAACCTCCACTTGTCGTCGCCTTGCTCATTTTAGCTACAAGAGAAAAACAACCAATTTTCTAAAATTTTCCCACACCCAACACTCCAAATTCTCCAATGTTACTGCAGAGCTCAATTCACTGGATTACCTTGAAGATAGAATGAAATTATACAAAATCTCGGATCAATCATGCAATTTATGGTATTTGGGCACCGTTACTTCTCTCATTAATTGGTACACTTGCATGAACTAGCTACTATGGAATTAATTCAAAGATGAAGTACTGGTGCAAATTTTGAATTCATGCTATTCTATTTGAATGTCATTCAAAATTTTTACAAAACCCGACAAACAAGTCCACATGTCAATCCATGATTGCTTAGCACCCCTTTTTCTCTTTTCTATCTCAGTTAATTTTTGGAGTGTCACTCAGGCACATGGAAACAACTCACAATCTCGCATGATGAATTGCACTTCCTTCAATCTCCTTTGTGAGCTAGCGACCAAGCCATTCCCCATCTTTAATTGCACACTCACAACTTGTTATAACAATTTAGAAAGTAACTGATGAGTTAGCGACAATGCTACCAAATCCTCTTGATTGCAAGCTCATAACCCCTTTTATAAATCCTCAAAGAATCTCATGAGTGAGCCACAACTGTTAATCTTCATCAAGCCCTTCAGTCGCAATCTCGCAACAACATTTGGAATATTCTTTCTTTACCTGCGAGTTGGCGACTACTGCAAATCTAACAAAACAACTTATTTCATCGCAAGCTCACAACTCAAAACTTAACTTGACTTAAACCCTTGCGAGCCCATGAAAACAAGACACTTCTCTGCCATCGCATGCTCACAACACTTTTTGACTTAAGACTTATAAACCCATGAGCATTCGATGACCACAAAATCAGACAAAAAATAACTTGTTGCCATATCACAACATAAAATGCTAAACAACTTCAATTCCTACGAGCAAGCGACCAAACCAACTAAGTTGCGATACCAACCACATCACATGATCGCAAATTAAAATGACTTAACTGCGAACACCTTGCGACCTTGCGATAACATAAAATCACACCTAGTCACAACCTCGCAACATAAAATGGTCAAGTGCAAAACATCTTGTGAGGCAGTGACAACTAAAATCTTCAAGTACTTGCAAGCTTGCGACTTAAACTGACTTGATGACAAAAGACCTACGAGCTAGCGATAACCATAAAATATCAAACTATTTATGTCTTAACCGCAATGACCCAGTGAGCACCAACAAAAAATGATAGTCACTTACTCTCCAATGTTCTATGTTACCTTCATAAACAAGCGTTAGTAGTGGCGCAAAATGTCCATTAAAAAAAGATGAGACACATGGCAGTGGCACAACATGTCCATTTCTTGATTTGACAGCACTTAGCAATTCTTGACCTCATGAGTTGGCGACAAGGAAATTTTTTTGCCGCTAGCACTTCACTCGCTAGCTCATGGTTTGATCACGTCTGAAGACATTCAACCTCGCGAGCTACGATAACCATAAAACTTAACCACAAACTGTCAAGTTGTTAGCTTGCAACCTAAAGATGCTAGCATTGAACAAACATGAGAGCCAATGACAACTGTATGGAATGACTCACTCGCTAACTCTCGTGGCTATAATGCCATGACATCAGACCAACTCAAGACCTCATGACCAAAGCAATTTCATGAACAATCTCCAGCTAGCTAACATAAAATGCTAACACCCAAAAATCTAGAGACCTCGCGATTTAAACTCAAACCAACACTCGCTAACTCACCACTTAAATTGTTAAACATGAAATTGATCTATGAGTTAGAGATGAAACATTAAACATGTGTGACCAACCATTTGACCACACTTGATGTTGACATGGACAAATAAAGAGAGGAAAACTTGGATTTTCAATGCACAACAACTTCGGTTTACTAGCCAACTAAGGCAAAAAACAAACACAAAACCCTAATCGCCATGAACATGATCAAAAATCGTGAAAAGATACTTCCATAAAACCAAAGGATAAACCCGCGACATGAATCAAAACTTGACATGACTTAGCCAAAAAATTTTCAGTCCTAACAGGTGTTGGCATTTTGGAAAAATGGAAAAATGTTGTTCTAACATCATGTTAAGCATTTAATGTAGAACAGTAGAAAGGTTCTAACAGTTATGCAATATAAATAATTTTATGGATCTTGTGACACAAATTGTTGCATTTCATGTTCAACATAATGTGAAACCAATTTAATAATAATTTAATTGTTTACTAATAATTCAGAAACTAAATTTTAATTGTTTACTAATAATTCAAATTCACAATTAAAAATATGAAACAAGTATCCATTCTGATTGATAAATTCAAGGAATACAATATAAAAAATCATCAATGATAATTATAGTATTGCAAATTGTAATATGACTCAAGAACTGTAGTATAAATACCTATAAACTGACTGCTAATTCACTTCAGTGACTTAGTCTGAGGCTTCTATATCCCAAATGGACTCAAGATTCTGAACCTGACTAGTAATAATAGGTTCCTTTTCATTCTAAGTTGGGTATTCAAAAATTTCTTCATCTTCATGCTGACTCTAAGTTTGAGATCCATCATTTGTCTTAGCACTAGCAGTAGCACCACCAGCTTTTAAAGTGTTGCACAACCCTCGTCTTTCACGCATGGAATTCCAGATTGCCAGTGCCCTATCATATGAAAAATCTCTAACATTATACTGAGTTACGAACAACCTCAAGAAAGTTTCCAATTTTTTGTCTAATTTTTTTATGATCTTTTATTTCAAAAGCCCTAATGCACTGAAAAGTCTCTCATCTTCCACTGACACCAATATCATTATTTGACATAAATCAACAAGTTTGAAATATTCTGGTATTGCATTATGCAATACTTCACTTTGAACTATCCTTTTCTAAAGCATTGTGATTGATCTAGGTTCAAATGGATTCTTGAAGTTTTCCAACTTCTATTTCATACACAATGCAAAGCGTTTACATTGTTTTTTAAGATGATCTGAATTTAAAATTTCTTCTATTGGCTGTCCATTGCAGTGTGCATCTTTTGAAAATGTCAATATCAATTCCTCTAATTTTTTATGAAACACCTTTGTGTCATTTGGATTATCTCCAAATTAATGCCAAAATTGAGGATACACACAATCCATGGCTTCAAGTATTTCTTCTCGAGAGAATATTTCATGAATCTCAGTTGAAAGTTCGTATGCAATAGATGTCAAATTATCACTAACAGATTTAACAATCCTGTCAAAATATTCCTTTTTAAGTGGTAGTGCTTTTCCTCGCTTGCTTGTCTTAGATTGGTGCATTGGTATCTGAAATCCTTTTACAATGACACATAACTCATTTTTTGTATTGAAATGTAAAATTTTTTCAGCATGATTCAAATCTGTAATTATCTACCACCTAAAAAAATTTGGGCTTCGCCCTGTTAGATCTGAATATAGACCATCCAGGGCCAAGCATGTCATTTTACATAGAGTGCTATACTCATTGAGATACATAGTCTTGTCTTGGGATTTCTTAACAAGTTTGTTCATTGAATCCAACATGGGGAGAAGACTAGCTAAAGTTAACGGAGGCTCTATATCACTTAACCTATGTAAGAGATCAGGAGCTTTGTCTACTGTGAGGGATTTCTCATACATTAGTTTGATCAAGGATTGATATTCTATTAGAACATTCCACTGGTCCATGCAAGGAGATCCATCTGGTCTCAACATCCCTGAGAAGCTTGTTTCCTACTACTAGTCCCTCAACAAAAATCTAAAATTCTACAAAATGTTTAGGACTTTGGCATAAGTATGAGTGGAGCTCGTGGACCAGATCTTCAACTTTTGACACTGTAGGGAAATTGCTTACAATTCTATATGCTAAATTCATTAGATGGGCCATGCAGTGAATACCAAGCATGTATGGTGCAATACTAGTTTGTAATCTTGCACAAAGATCGGTCCTTTGACCTTGCATTACTGCAGCTCCATCAGCTCCAACACACACCAACTTCTTGGCAATTGTCAAGTCATCCATACCAGCAATTTCATTCAAAGCTTTCTTAACTTCCAAATATAAATTTTTGCTGTTGAATTGCCCCTCATTTTACGAACACAAAGTAGATGAGCTCATCGGACATGTTCTTTTATGGTATACATATGCATACAGACCCAAGTAGTGTTATCTATTGCAGTAACTTCATCTATGGATAATGAAATGAATTTTGACTCTTTTACACCCTTCTGTAAATTTTTCTTTTCCACCTCAGCGAGATAGTTTGCAATTTCCCATCCAGTGTTTATCGACCAATGTGACATAGGATAGTGAGGAACATTCAAAAAAGATAATAAATTACTATATTTTGGGAAATCTTTCATAGGATGCCCTCTCGACAGAATATGAAAAATAACACTCATCTGAATAGTCTTTGCCAGGTTTGCATCTTTCACTGCATGTTCAAGCCTAGCCTTGGTTGTATTTCCACTATTACCAAAGAGTGTCATTTTGTGGTTATGCTCTTCATATTCTATGACATACTTAACATGAAGACATTCTTCCTTTGATTTCCATCTTACTATGGGTGTTTCCTTTCCGTGTATGATCTATTTTTCATAAACCTTACCAATATGATTTTCTATGGTGTCAAGCTTTAGCTGTAACTTCTTCTCTCTGTTGGTTTTCCATTACAAATCTTACACATACATTCTATTGGTTGTTCATCATTGTTTGGGACTAGTTCAATGAATGGGTACTTTGTACCCAATCAAGCTTAAAGCTCCTTGTCATTTCCCACTCCCACCCCATTTTTACTTTTCTTTTTCTTTTCTTCCTACCAACATCATCTTCAGTGCTAGCATTTTCATCCAAGTGAATTATCTCATTGTGGGTATCCCTTACAACATCTTCTCCTGTGCCAGTATTGTCATCCTCATTTGATGTATTTAACTCAATGAAAATCCTACCTTGTGGTGGTGGTGAGCTATTGTGAATGGCTTCTACAATTGCAGAAGTTGATGGACCAGAAACTTTGCCAATTCCAAAGTAAGACTTTATGGTAGTATCTCTAAGTTCTGGGCATTTTGATGGCCTCCCAATCCCTCTAGTTTCACTACCCTGAGGAGTCTTACCCTTGTCTAACATCCTAATCCCTTCACCACCCTGAGGAGTCTCAGTCTCACCCTTTTCTAACATCTCAATCCCTTCACCATCCTGAGGAGTCTCACCCATGTTTGACATCTTGACCTCTCACTATGAATTAAAACTAATACTATCAAGTATGAAGAAATGATTACTCACCTTTATGCCTTCTCAATTCTCTGAATCAGGAATCAGGAATACCGCGGCCTGTGTTGCATGATTGTAACTCTGGCCCTCTGCCCTAAAATCAACTTCGACGTTCCAACTCAAATCACAGAATGTGAATCGAGAGCTCCCAAATTTACCAATCAGACATGAATAAATTATAAGAAAGAGTGTTTCAATCTTTCAATTGTATTTATATCAATCCATGATTGCATTTTTGGTGAATTTCATGGGTGTTTCAAAATGCATGTTGATTTAAGCGGGGAAAAATGGGTCCTCGAATGCTTATAGTTTTTTAATTGATATTGGCGAATTGGGCCTCATTATGCTTAACATGAAATTTAACAATAGGCGAAATGGACCAACGTGTGCAATGAAGATTTAATTTACTGTTGGCAAAATAGGTCCTGGGTACAGGGTCATTTTACTATTTTTGGCGAATAATGGAGGTGATCTAATACCTGCGTCCGAGTGATTTCAGGAGAATATTATGGGCATCCACATGGAATGGTATGTGGTCAGTGATGAAGCCAAAATATAGTGGACTGTTAAACCCAAAATTCTGGGTGATTTGACCACTATATTTCCCCAGACTATTTGCCATTTCCAGAAAAATGAAATTGTGGAATCGCCAATTGGTGAAGATTCGCCACTAAAAAAATCTTTTCTTGTTTACTATTGTGCCTTTTATATGTGCCTAAGTAATGGACATATCCACTACAGAACTTGTGGGGGCGGGAAAAGTGAGATCGAGTGACTAGGTCCTAATCCCACTTTTGCCAACACATTGGGAATACGAAAGAGCCTAGGGAGATAGATCACTTTGGCTACTTATTGTGAGAAAGAGAGAGCCAAGTATTACTTCTTAGGGTTTCTATTCCTCTTGTTACAAATGATGAGAAAAACTAGGGTTTGAATGATCAACTAGGCTAGGAGATAAAAAATGAAGCATAAATGAACTCAGAATTGAACAAACCTGCAGATCTGAAACTGAGATACTAAAGGAATGAAAGGGGGAGGATTTTGGATGAGTACCCAATGCTTCAAATTGAGCCAAACTAACTAGGACCAGGGTACCATGCCACTATCCCTGAGAATCTATCAGTGAGCTGCAACTGAAAGACTACAAATTTGATGACCTGAAGCTGCAACCTGTCAAATTTCACTACAAAGTGGAGGGACCATGGTGCCACTCCACTTTCTTGGGCAAGACCAAGGTGTCGCACCCTTTTCCTTGATATTTTTCTACACTTTTGAGACTTCTGGGTGGTGTTGATGCCTTTTCCAGATTTGAAATTGCCTCCGGATGTCTGTTTCTGCACCTGCAACTGAAAAGGGAAGGTTTGGGTGGCTATATAGGGTTTTGGCTTAGTCAAACCCCTATGTTAGTGATTTCCACCTTCACAAATAGCCAATAATGAACTAAAAATGTGTGTGCTAGAACCTTGTGTGTATGCAAGATCCTAAATGATAAGAAACTAGAGCTACCCTATGCATGAGAGTAAACCCTAAATGTAAATAACAATGTTTCAAACCAAATATGCTAAATGATCTAAAGCATGAATGTAAATATGCAAATTGATTTAAAGAAGCTCATACAAAGACATGAAAATAACATGAAATCATACCAATCCCCAAGGGATAGATATTGCCATTAGATCTCCTATTATTCTTCAATGTCTTCAAGGCTCCTAATTGATGATGAATGTTGTTGAAGACTCCACATAGGTTTCTCTTTCACTACATAAAAGGCTCCTTGTGCTCCAAAAACCTACCCTTAGATTCTTAGATTCGATAGATAGATAGTCCTCAGTTCCCTTCAAATGAAGAAAGAGAGCTCTTATGTATGAAACCATAGATCTTAATTTCGACTTAATTCTGCCTTTAGGCTGACCTAGGAATTGAATTTCCCACCAATATTTTGGGGTTAAGCTTTATAATATCGTAGAATTGTGCTCTCAAAATTTCAGGAAAAAAGCCGAGGACCATGTGCACTCTCGCCACAGTCCGACCAACTTTTCACTAAATTTTCATGGTTGTTAGATATAATGATATTAGAGCGAATCCCCAAGTTACAACCGATTTCAAGGTGTTTTGATATGCAAAATCGGGCCTTAAAGGTCTAAATAGGACATAATTAGGGTTTATGATTAAATGATTTATTGGGGGAATAAAATAAAAAGGGGACACTTAGGGTAAAGGGCCCAATTTTATAATGTATGAAGTGATGAAATATGACTTTAGATTAAATTAAATTAATTAATTAAACACTTAAAGGGAAATTAGAAATACAAGATGCAAGACACAATAAGGTGGGTGCTAACCTAAGTATGAAATTGTACCACCCTAGCAAGGGTGTACAATTTATGACACTACATTTAGCCCCCACTTTAGCGGTCATATGATACTACGTGCATATGAAAGCTAAAGTACAGAAAAGTAAACATCATTTGAAAAAGGATATATTCAAAAGTTGTCGAATGAAGCCCCAAGCGGTATCTGCAATACATAGTTAGGATCCACACCCTACAAAAACACATGTTAGATAAAATCATAAAATCACCTAAATGCTTACTAAGGAAGGTGATGAAAATTTGAGGGTAGCTATATGCCCCCCCTATTTTGGCTTGCTAATTTTAGTGAGTTGAAACAAGGTATCATGTTTACCACATAGAATTGTGAAAGAAGATTGATGACAAATTCTCACAAAAAGATTTGATACAAGATCAAAAATTAATGGAGAATCATTTGGTAAGAAATATAACTAAGCCTCAATTCCAACACAACAAAGAGTGTGAGGATTTGAGAGCTCTCTAACACAAGATAAAATATTTAAATAGAAACAAATGCAAAGAGAAGGAAGAAGAGATAGAAAGAATGAATACACACTTTGGTGATCTATTAGAAGAGAAAAGGAACCATGGAAATCTTAACCCTAAAAATAGGTGATCCATGGGGAGAAGGACATGGAAAACTAGCCCCCAGAGTCTATCTGGGTGATCCATGTAAGGGAGGAGAGTGAGAACACCATTAGTTCCACTCAACCTCGTGCATGTGTATGCAAGTATAACAAGGATACCTACCTTCAACACCAAGAAGATATCCATCATGCAACAATGTCATAAATCCAAGCAAGAGAGGGAATACTATTCAAGCAAGGATAAGATAGTTGAAAAGAGACATCTTTCTATATAAGTGTAAAGGAGATCCTTGGTGGAGAAGATATCTTTGTTCAAAAGACATCTGCCTTCAAGAGGAGTTGTCTAAGGCAAATATAACATCTTCTAGAATGAATGAATGCAAGAGATTTGAAAAGAGCAGAGGATTGAGATGAAATCAAAGAGAGATTATTTATAACAACACTCTTCTAAAAGAAGGCAAGAGATCCTCATCAGGGATATGCATGTGCACAAAATAGAAGGGTTTAGTATAAAAGATACTACTCAATGAAGAAAAGAAATTGATGGATGATCAAATACTTCCAACACCAAGGAGGAGGTCCCAATTAAGGATATGTACTTAAGATACCCCTTAGGGATGCTTGTTCCAATATGAGAGAAGGAATTAAAGTATGAATAGACCTCTACAATCAATAAGAAACCCTTATAGAAGAAGCTACTTCACAAAGGGGAAATTTTAATCTTAAGAAGGAGTGAAATAACTCTTGTCCCCCATATATATGGAGAAGAGATGAGATAGAAATAGGCTATTATGTTGCTTCCAAAAGTGTTATTGCATGTGAAATTGTACCATCATGAATGACAATGAGCCCATAGTGAGTGAGCTACCAATGCCACATAATGATGAGCAACATAATAGCCATTAATGTTATTTAAAGACATAATAGATTGAATGAGGTATTTGAATATGACATGTTAAATTCTCTACTATAAGTGAGATTAAAAACATGTATAAGATGATGAAGCTTAAAGGGTATTTAGAAAGAGAGAAGTTCATAGGAGAAGAATAGGCCACTATGTCATACTTTTCTTGCACATAAGAGATATTAGGAGAGGGATACGTGTAACTCATTAGAGCCTTAATCCTAGAAGAAGGGATTTTAAAATGAGTAGAAGATAAAGTCTCATAAGGAGGATTAGAAATCTCTTGAGGAGATTCATAAAGAGATTTGTTCATCACCAAGATTTCCTTATGAGGGGGATGAGTTTTGAAAGAAGTAGAAGATGATTTAATTGAGGTGAGGTTATCATCACTACTAAATATAGAATTCATATTGAGAGATGGTCTTTTAGATTCTTTGGTGGGCTTAGAAGGATTATATCCAAGTCCAAATGAAGCTTCATGTGTATTATGTTCTAAAGGAACTTTAATTCCTTGTACATTTGTGCCACAACATTTGCCATCATAGTCACTCTTAGCTAAAATGTGAAAACTAGGACCATAAAGGGATGCCAAATCAGAAAGAAATGGTGATACCCCATAGGTTTCAGTGCTATATGCATTAGAGGAGGTTTTTGAAGAATTATTTGAATTAGAAGCAGCCACAAAGTTGTTACTTAGTTGTTTAGACAAAGTAGGTTTCTCTTTAGGTTATTATTTATATTTCTCCTTCTTAGTCTTATATTCTTTCCAAGATACTCTTTACTCTCCTATAAAAGTAGGGGTAAATTCTAGAGATCCCCAATCATCATTTGAGAGCACTCCTTTGGGAGAAAAGATATCCTTGGGAAGAGATTCCGATTGAGTAGAAGAATCAAGAGTACTAGAAGGAACATCATCATTAAGGGAAATAGATGTATTTGAATAAGTAGAAGGATTGGAAGAAGAATGGGAAGTAGTTGAACAAGAAGATCCAACTTTTCATGGTTCTCGAGGTTCGACAACTAACAAGGTGTATGTTGTATTTTTATAAATGAATTTGACTTGCCTATGCAAAGTTGAGGGGACAACTTGCATGCTATGAATCCAAGGTCTCCCTAATAGAAGGTTATATGTCAAATTACTAGGCATAACATGAATAGGTGTAGGTAACACAACATGACATACCATAACAGGCAAGGTTATGACACCAAGACATTGTTTAGCCACATTATCAAAACCTCGAATAGTAAGAGAAGAAGGTTCGATGAGAGAATGATCCACATTAATCTTATATAATAAGTCCACACCACAAACATTAAGGCCAGATCCATTGTCCA
This sequence comes from Cryptomeria japonica, assembly GCF_030272615.1. Lineage (NCBI taxonomy): Eukaryota > Viridiplantae > Streptophyta > Pinopsida > Cupressales > Cupressaceae > Cryptomeria > Cryptomeria japonica. Next base: position 279,772,117 of record NC_081415.1, read on the forward strand.
CAAGGATTCATCTTATAGAACTATCATGGATAATAGCCACAATTATAAGAGGATCATATTGATTTTGGATTTCATGAGAAGGTAACTCATCTTGTGTGAATACAATTTGAGCTTTGGGTGTGTTTGTAGGATCAATCAAAGAGAACATGTTATTAGGTGTCATTATAGGTGGGACATCTAAGTTTTTCAAAGCATCTTGTAACATCCCATTGTAAGTAGGTGAAGTTTGAACCAAATCCCAAATAGAAATCTTGGCATGAGTATCTTTAAGTTGTTCAATGAGATCATACTCCTTAGTAAGGGTTGATATACGAGGTTCTTGTGGAAGGGTAGGTTGAGAGGGAGGAAGTGAAGTTGGGATAACTAGAGGAGGACTAGGTTTCCTATTGTTTCTTGTGTTGTATGTATGACCAACCATATTATAACTCTCTCCAATAATTTTCTTAGCATACTCATATGGGCTCTTATTAGGTTAACCTCCTTGCATAGTAAGAATAGGTTTCTTATGAGTACAAAAAGAATCATTAGAATAACCACCTTGAACTAGTAAGATAGGCTTACATGGGAAATTTTGAGAAGGACAAGAACCTTGAGCTATGAAGAGTGGTTTATTAGGTGTTTCATTCACATGTACCAAATTCATTGAGGATGGTTTAGGAATATCAAAGGTGTCCTTAGAAGAATAATGAACAAGATTTTTGGAATAATTGTTGATAGTCTCTTCTTGCACTAAGATATTATCACAGATAAGATCAATTTTAGGAGGGAGACTAGGGGTAGGCATTGATGTTTTAGAAGAAAGAGTATTACTAGGAAAGGTCATATCATCCTCTATCACCAAAGGATATACATGGGGAATAAACTCTCTAGGAGAAGAATCAACATTACTCTTCAAAGTCTCACCTTTGAGAGGGAGATCTTTGAAAAAGATGTTAACCATCTTATCTTGAACTAGGGTATCCTTATGAGTAGAACCAAGTTGAGGAGAGGGAGATGCTTTACATTTAGAGAAAAAATGATGATTGAGACTCATGGAAGGTGAGATGCTATCAAGAGAGTTATCAATCATGATTTTATCCCCTTTGGCTAGGGTTATCTCATGGGGTAGAGAATAATCAACACTTTATTCTAATGGTTCATCCCAAATAGTGAGGTCATTGAAAGGAATATCTTGCACAAGGATGTCTTGATTGTTATTGCCAATTTCAGGAGAAGGGATAACATTGTTTATTAATTCTTCATCCTTCGGAGAGAGAGAATCACTACATGTATTTAAATCATCCTCTTTCCTCAAAATATCTTTAATACAATATTTAGGGGAGAGATAATTAAGGGAATTGATTATGATTTCATCTTCTTTCTCTAATGCATCTTCAAGGGTAAGACAAACTTTAGGAGAAGGGCAAGCATTTCTCATTAATGCGTCATCTCTAGTGGGAATTTTGTTGGAATCAAAAGAGGAAATTCCATCACTTGGAAAAGTAGGGAAAATACCATCTTCTTGTACAAAATTAACCTCATGAGAGGAGTATTCTTTAGGAATTAGATGAACATCTTTCTCCAAAGATTCATTCTTAGGAAGGAGATCTTTGAAATAAGTGCTCATAACCTCTTGTTGTACTAACATGCCCCCATTGGTAAGACCAAATTTAAGAGATGATAAGTCAATGTCCATCAGTACGTTTTCAATTAGAGAGGAATAATGTAAGTAAGGTAAGGTAACATTAATAAAAGTGTTTATGATATCATCCTCTTCCTCTAAGATAGCTATATGAGAAGGGCACATTTTAGGAGAATTGTCAAGATCACTCTTCAAATCTTCATCCTTAGAGCATGGGAGAGTTTTGAAGGGATTGGTAAAAACTCTTTTAGGCACTAAAATGTTGTCATAGATAGGAGGAGGTTGTTTAAGAGAGGGAAAAATTGAAACAAGGGAAGCTAACCCATTATCACATTTAGGAAATGAATGCACCATGACAAAATTTTCCCTCTTTCAAATGATAACATATGCAAAATAGAAGGAGATGTTAAATTTTAACAAATTAAAGCACTCTAAATTTTGACTTAGAAAATGAATTTTATAAGTGAAATGAGTTCCTAAATCATATCTGAAATCAATGATCCAAATTAAGCTATCCACAAGTTCAATTTTGAATTGAAAAATTAAGGTTTTAACAAAATTAGCCTCTAAATTTTTTGAAATTTGCAAGAGATTGAAACTTGTAAGTGTAAATTTGAATTTGAAATAGAAAAAAATACTTAGATATAAGAGCATAAATCAGAATTGAAGAAGATTGGATTCACATCATGTTCACCAAAATGTGGGGGTGGGAAAAGTGAGATCAGGTGACTAGGTCCTAATCCCACTTTTGCCAACACATTGGGAATACAAAAGAGCCTAGGGAGATAGATAAATTTTTATACTTATTGTGAGAAAGAGAGAGCCAAGGATTACCTCTTAGGGTTTCTATTCCTCTTGTTGCAAATGATGAGAAAAGCTAGGGTTTGAATGATCAACTAGGCTAGGAGATAAAGAATGAAGCATAAATGAACTCAAAATTGAACAAACCTGTAGATCTGAAACTAAGATACTAAAAGCATGAAAGGGGGAGGATTTTGGATGTGTACCTGATGTTGTAAACTGAGCCAAACTGACTAGGACTAGGGTTCCATGCCACTATCCCTGCGAATCAGTTAGAGAGCTGCAATTGAAAGACTGTAAATTTGATGACCTGAAGCTGCGACCTGTCAAATTTAACTGCAAAGTAGAGGGATCATGGAACCACTCCACTATCCTAGGGAGGACCAAGGCACCATGCCCCTATCCTTAATAGTTTTCTATACTTTTGAGACTTCTGGGTGGTGTTGATGCCTTTTCCAGATTTGAAACTGCCTCCGGATGCCTATTTCTGCACCTACAACTGAAAAGGGAAGGTTTGGGTGGCTATATAGGGTTTTGCCTCAGTCAAACCCCCATGTTGGTGATTTACACCTCCACAAATAGCTGATAATGTACTAAAAATGTGTGTGCTAGAACCTTGTGTGTATGCAAGATCCTAAATGATAAGAAACTAGAGCTACCCTATGCATGAGAGTAAACCCTAAATGCAAATGTGAATGTAAATAAAAATGCTTCAAATAAAATATGCTAAATGATATAAAGAATGAATGTAAATATGAAAATTGATGTAAAGAAGCTCATACAAAGACTTGAAAATAACATGAAATTATACCAATCCCCAAGGCAGAGATATTGCCACTAGATCTCCTATTATTCTTCAATATCTTCAAGGCTCCTAATTGATGATGAATGCTTGACAAATGCTTGATGAATGTTGTTGAATGTTATTGAAGAATCAACATAGGCTTCTCTTTCACTACATAGAAGGCTCCTTGTGCTCCAAAAACCTTCCCTTAGATTCTTAGATCTGAGAGATAGACAGTCCTTAGTTCGCTTCAAATGAAGAAAGAGAGCTCTTATGTATGAAACTCTAGATCTTAATTTCAACTTAATTCCATCTTTAGGCTGACCTAGGAATTTAATTTCCCACCAATATTTTGGGGTTAAGCATTATAATATCATATAATTATGCTCCCAAAATTTCAAGAAAAAAGCCGAGGACCATGTGCACTCCCGCCATGGTCCGACCAACTTTTCACCAAATTTTTAGGGCCGTTAGATATGATGATATTAGAGAGAATCCCAAAGTTACAACTTAGTTTGAGGTGTTTTGATATGCGAAATCGGGCCTTAAAGGTTGAAATAAGACATAATTAGGGTTTATGATTAAATGATTTATTGGAAGAAGAAAATAAAAAGGGCACACTTAGGGTAAAGGGCCCAATTTTATAATGTATGAATTGATGAAATATGACTTTAGATTTAATTAAATTAATTAATTAAATGCTTAAAGGGAAATTAGAAATGTAAGATGCAAGACACACTAAGGCGGGTGCTAACCTAAGTGTGAAATTGTACCACCCTAGCAAGGGTGTACAATTTATGACATTATAGAGCTATGAATTGTATTCGTTGAACTATGAATTGTATGCATTACCCTATTTAGCAAAAGTGCTACTCTGCTATGTATATGTACAATTTTGGTTTATAGAGGCACCAAAGAAGATTGGGTATGCGCTGTATAGTTTTGCAAATTTGCCATACTACCCTGATTCTGTTTTGTGGTCCTTTTCAGTCAATTTTTCTGAGTCTGTATTTGTACCTGAGGTTGTTTTCAGATTACCTAAGACTTTTGTGATATTTCCAGATTTAATTATTTGTTCAAGAATGATTTTTTATGTTGCTATTGGCTTATAAGAAAGATGGTTATGCCTTGTTGTTATTTATTGGGCTCTTGTTGGATATATTGGATATTGAATCTTTTGGATATTATGTGTTTCCATGTTGCCTACATAAGGTTGTGATTAATGGCATTTGATATGCATGTGTTTGTTGATTATCTTGTTAATGAAAAACCTTAGTTATTTAGGTTATGATTTATTTGAGATCCCTTGTCTTGCATATGTGTGTGTTGTTACCCTAATGTCTAAGAGCATGTTAGGGGGAGTGGGCTTTCGAGAGACTGCCGAGGTCATGAGCATTAGACTACTAGGATTCCTTGTGTTTAGGATCCAGGGTTTAGATTGTTGGGATAGCTCTTTGGGAGCTTATTGTGTAATCAAATGATAACTTAATAAATTAACCCTATGAGGGATGGGTAGTAGTAATTCATCTTAATAGGATAAGAAATGGATTTGTGGAGCCCCAACTTATGGTCCTAGAGTGCTAGTACAGGCTCAGGATGGGTTGGGAAGGCCTTGGGAATTGGGCAAACTGAACTCCCTTGATTTCCTCAAAGGTTGAGATAGTTTCACATGTGTATCATTGATGCTGGGATAGGGAGCTCCGACTCACCTCTTAGGATGTCCTTTATTGTTTTTGGTGATATCATGTAATGACACTTTTCCTACATGTAGGTCCTAGTTCCTTTTAAGCCTTGTTTGTTGATAAGACTTTGGGAGTCTTATGCTTTTGATTTAGCCTTGTGATGTGATTTGGAGTATTGTTCATGTGATTTCCTTTTAATTGGGGTTAGGGTTACGTCAGTGTCCTTTGGTTGTTAGGTGTCAGCCTAGATCTAGAGTATGTGTGGGATCTTGTGTCATTTTTTCGTAGCACGGGGGGTGGTTCCTTATGATTCCAAATGGATGTGTGGTTTGATGCCTTCTTCCATTGGGATGTTATTTCCTTTTCATTGGATGTTTGAATGCATGGATGTGGATTCTTATCATTTCAACATGTTCTTGGATTCTTGGAGAAGATTTCATGTATCTTGTAATTAGTACACATCATTGTATGATATGTAATTGGATAATGTTTTGGTAGTTGAGACCATGGTTATTGTATTAGGATATGTGGTAGTACTTTTGAGAGATGTATAATGTATCTTAGATATGCCCTTACTCTTGTAATTGATGGTTGTAATTCATTATGGATTAATAGATGTTATTGTATTGCTAAGATGTGTATTTAATGATATTGGAATGAGAATTATTCTTTATACTTGTGTGTAATCTCCTATTAGAAAATGGGAAAAGATTATGCTTTAGAATTGATATTTGGAAATGTATGGATATTTGATGGTTAGGGATAAGTGAATAGGAACATTTGGATTTGGTGTTCTAAAACAAACCTATAGCACATAAGTAATTGGGATGTAAGTGTATATGCATGTGGCTAGTTAAAATGGATGTTTTCTATGATGATCACTAGGAATATTGTGGAAAAGATCCCTTGCAAGACTTGTTTTGTGACCTAGATGATTGTTATTCTTGTAAATAGAATTATGGTTCTTATTGGAATAGACCATATTATTTATATCATGTGTAACGGTGATATGAGATATGTGTTGGATTTGTATGGATTTATCTTCTAAGTAATGTATTAAGTTGATGGAATGTATATAAATTTTGTAAGTATGATGGCCGAGATTAATGGTTACTCTCCTATGATTTAGTTGCAGTAAACATTAAGCTAATGGAGGAAGTGATATTGTAGAGTTGCATGATGTTTCTTATATTCTTAGCGTCATGCTAAAACTAATGGCATTGAGATACCCTAAGGAAGATTGATCTATGTGATGTTGATATTTCCGCTTGCGTACTTATGTTCTCATGATCATGCTTGAGTTGATTATGTGCATTATTAGATGATGTAGGTGTTAATTAAGATCATGTTTAGATAATGTTATTTTTATTTGAGTTATGTGTGTTGCATTCGTTATCTTTTAATTTTTTTTCTCTATTTGCATGTTAGATGGTTATATTTCTCTAGGGTATTTTGGCAGGCATTACATAGAAAGAGCATTTCACAACCTTGCCATTTTCAACTAAGTGATCCAACATATGAGACATGTAGTGCCGCTACCCTAGTCAGCTTTGTAAAACTAGTTTGACCTTGGTTGACTTTTTTTATGTGGCATTCTTGAATGGTTGATTTACCATGATGTAATGTTGTAGTCATATATTATGATTATTGTGCGTTCCTGTTAATGTGCTTTCACATCGATTCTTATGTAAGTTTAATTGTTCTCCTGATTCTTGTTATTTATCTTGAGCTAACACCTTCATTATATATATATATATATATATATATGTATGTATGCTTGTGTGACTCTTGGTTGCAGGAGATAGCAGGTACAATACCGCCTAGGTGTGAGGTTCATCTTCACCTGGATTCACAGGGTTGAGTATACCTCTTTCTTCCTTAGAATTTGGATTAGGTGGTAGTAAAACCCTCATCTTACCCTAGTCATGCTCAAGTGAGCATCGCCTGTGGTCAGTTAGTTTCCCTTTTCATTTGGGTTTGCAGGTCGTCTATTTGGTTGGCTTTCTTGGGTTGCGTGCCTGGCATTTGGTAAAACTGAGTATTTAATCCTAAGTAGTTATTTTGATTTAATGTGTTCTTTTATGCATTAGTAATTAAGAAACTAAAGTAAATAGGTTTCTTTTATATAATTAATCATTAATTAATAGTTAATATTTAATTTGGGTATCTGCCTTAATGAGGAAGTATCTTTTTGGAAAAAGATTAAATATTATTTTTAATTGGAAAATTCTTGAAATAAAATATATTTTGGTAATTTCTAAATAATATGTTATTCAGGGATATATTATTATTGGATTTGATTGATAATAGGTCATCTGGGAATTTTAGAAATGGAATGCTAAAGTATATAAGTAATTGAAAAATGAAATGTTTATCATTAGATATTTTGAAAACTTAAATGATATGCTATTATAATTATCAGAAATTTAATAATGTATTGATTGGAAAATTGGTAAGTTAATGATATCTTCATTTAGTAAAATAAATGGTTTAGTTATATTCCTGCTTAGTATTGTGAAATAGACAAATGGTAATATTGCAATTATAGTATTGTATCCACTTTGTAAAGGCAATTTTTCTGTTAATGTAATTTGAAAACTTAGATCATTTAGAAAACTTGATCAACTTTTATTGTTTAAACCAATAGGAAAGAAGATTGTCCTTTCCCAATTATTGCCTATGCGAGTTTAATGTCTGTATTCATTGTTATTTAAGGAATGGCAAGGCCTTGATATGTTTGTTTGGACCCTGTCGTTTGGTTGATTTGGGGTACCTATTTATATCAACGATCTCTAGTTTGGCTGTTGCCTTGTGATAGTGTTATAACTGGTCTTGTCCTTTATGTGGGTGTTGAGTGTTGATTTGGGGTTGACCATAGCGGGTCAGGTCTCTAGTTTGAGTACCATCAGGCAATGGGCCTTTGTATTTGCTTTTGAATACATTCAGTTGGATTCGTTTCTATGTAGGGACCATTTATGTATTTATTGACTACTGTGGTCATCTGTATAATGGTTATGTTCGCCTTGATGACATGATTGTAAATGATGTGAACCTTATATATTATTAACTTATGTAATGATCAGAGGGGTCTTGCAGTTGAGCAGACCCGGCGATGTAGCCCACTAGGGGTGAACTCCGATACCATTTTGGTGTTATGTTCTTTTGTTTCCTTTTAATTTAGCATGTATGGATGCATTATGTTTAAATGTTTAATGGGGATTAGATGAAGTTAATTTTTTAATGCATGTATATAGTCATCTTATTAAATGCGGTAATTGGGATCATGATGAATGTGAATTCGAATAATTAAAATGTATTAATTTGTTGATAATGCAATTAAAGTACGTTTTGGAACTAGATGCATGGCATGTGTTTAATGTTAAATTGAACGTAATGAATGGTTAAAAAAATAATTGGATGATCTCACCATGGTATCTATAGTATTAACCTTAATGGATGAACTCATCAAGTTATCTATAATTCAACCCTAATGGATGAACTTCATTATGTTATCTACATTTTAACCTTATTAAATGAACTTCATCTTATTAGCTATATTTTAACAATAATGGAATAACTCATCATGTTATCTAATTTTAACTCTAATGGATGAACTTCATTAAGTTATCTATATTTCCTTATGTAATGGATGAACCTCCACATGTTATCTATGTTTTAACTTTAATGGGTAAATTTCCTCATGTTAGACTCATCTTAGATTAATGGATGAACGCGTCCCATTATCTATACTTTTAATTTACTGAATAAATTATATCCACGTTTTAAGTAAAAACATGTAATTAAGTTAACCCACTCAATTGGATCAAATGTCGTGAGTTGAGTAGATGTTAAGTTTCGTAATCATGTTGGGAAACTCCTTAGGTTTGTTTAATCTTCCACTATGTTATCTGCACTTATGATATCTCATTGTATCATTGTGTTGTATTTAATTTAAAAAAAAAATATTTGCACTCCATTTGTGTGTTTTAGCTTTATCCCTTCGGGGTTTCCTGGCGAGGCATTACATTTGGTATCAGAGCCAGGTTGCAAACACTGGGATCTCTAGTTTCGCTTGTGCCCTTAGTCGGTGTGTGGTGTATCGACCTTATGTTGTATGCTTTTCCTCCTTGTTGTATGAGTGTGATTGAGTAGACCTTAACTTGTGTGTACATGTATGTTCACACCTTGTTTTCACCTTCTTGATGTGGGTGCTTTGGAATGATTATATGTGCTTTCTCTACTTTTTGAGGTCTTGGTCTACGATTTCTCTTATTCTGAAAGAGAGTTGTATGTACCTTCCTTATTGATTGTTGTACTCTTTTGACTAATCCATTTGGGTTGGTTAGTGTTGTCTTGAATCTGAAAGTACGAAATGTACGTGTTTAAGAGTATGATCTATCTTAGTGTTGTCCACTTGAAGGACTAGTATGGTAAATATTGAATGCTTATTTTATAGAAAAATGAATGATTATCACCCTTCCTCCTCTCTCTCTCTAGAAATTAAAATGCTTGTTATACGTGTAATTATCCCTGATGTGAGTTTTCTTTTTGCAAGAGAAAGGTTGTGACTCCTTGAACCCTTGTGTGAGCCTTATGATGCTTATGTATTTTAGATAATAAAAGGACTATGGGTTTGAAAGTTAATATTGGTTATTGGGAGAAAATTGTATGTTTACATTAAAGAATTCTCCATGTGTTTTGTAGGAGTAACATAATTAAATTCTGTCTTAAGTAAGGTGCATTAATATGCGAATAGTTGAATTATGTGAAACTGCTTTGTTTGCAAAAGTAGTACCAAAAGAGAACATGTTATAGTAGCTTCAAGACTGTATTAATGTGTTCCACGAAAGTTTGTTTTATGTGCTTCTTTAAACCAGTTTGATTGAGGATCTATTTTAGCAATGCTCCATTGAACTTGCCTTTGGATATATGTAATTGCCTTATTATGTTTAGAAAGTGCGAATGAAAAGCTTGTTTGATGTGTATGCATAAATGTGTATTATTTAGTTGATAGCTCCTCACTTATCTTCTTACCGTACCTTGAATTTTCAATGATAGGTTGCAAATTTTGATATGTTTTGTTTTGAACTAAGAATAGTGAGTGTTCTCAAGAGGTCTTGTATTATCGAAGGATTGTCTGTCTTAATTTCTTGTTCGAAAAACTAGAACATTCTGTTGCAACCATAATAATTGGAAATGTCATGTTAGGTTGTTTGGCATCCTCCTAAAATGGTAGCGAAATGAAAACCGTGCAATTAAAATGATAGATTATAGTGAGAAATTTTAGCTTGTAGTGTGATCTTGATGATCTTCTGTCTTTGTAGGAAATAGTTTGATTATCAAACTCTCTTTCCCTCCTCTTTGCCTAAATCATAAGATTTTTAGAAATGCTACTAAGAGTGCATTGGTTTAAATAGAGTGTTTATAAAACATGTGAAATTGTACTTTTTGCATTTTTGGCTTTTTTTATGGAAAGATGAAAGTCTTGAGCTTCATAACAAAATTTGCATAGTTAGTAATGTGTTTGTGATTGATTAATGGATTTAGAAAAGATATCAGAATGATGTTATTTCCTTATGGAATTTTGAATGGTTAAGAAGAATTTCAGTACTTGTACCTGGAATAAACTTGATTCAGTTATTCATGTGAAAAGCATAATTAAAACCTTCCTCGAGTAGATGATAGCATACTGAAAAGTACTCCTCGTAAATGTGACTAAACTAGTAATGGTGCTATTCCTTGTGTATTGTAAGAAACCCATGCTTGCTATGTGTGCCCATGAGATGGTGAAGTAATAAACCATGGAGGATATGTTTGCTTATGAGTATGGGAAACCATACTGTTTATGTGATGTTGCTTATTTGTTTCCTTATTGAGTGCCAACCCATGGGTTGTTGATAAGTTAGTATGTGAAGGGGTAGTATTAGAAGTCACCATTCCTTGAATAGTATGGATCGGCGTACGAGTAATGTCGACACGAAGCAACTTTAGCTTCTCTATTTCAAGGAAAAATATAGTTATATAATGAAACTATATTATAGGTGTACTCAATACTTTCCCTTTTGATGAACCAATTTATAAGGTTTATGTGTGCTAGCCTATTTCTATCCTTTATTTGAGCACATTGATGACAATTCTTGAGCATAATGATGGGTTTTATTGGAGGATCTTTTACCTTGTCTTCATGAAAGGTATGTTATTTTTCACATGAGCTGCCAATTGGCTAGCGTTGGTAGACATGTGGGTGGACCTTAGCCATGTATACCTCTAGCTTATGATGAGTATCCTGAGAGGTACGTCGCTATGCAGGGTGTGACCTACGTGTGCCCTTTTTCATGAGGTACATTGCCATGCGGGATATGTCCATTGCGTACCTTTTTTGCTTGGAGTATTTCCATGTCGTGCTGAGACATGATGCAAGATGTAGTAGACATTGCCATGCGGTCTACCGACTGGTTTAGGGTAGAGCCATACCACATGACAATGTGATACAAGGTGATGTTGAGGTGCACACTGCCATGCCATGCAGATGTGTGACTAGGCCACACCACATGATGAGCTACTATGATAGCTAGATGATTGTTCCTTCCTTCCTCGTTGGTGGCTAGATTCTAGTCACATAATGATGTTATGTGCACTTATGATATTTTTATTTATTTCCTTGTGGGCCAACAAATTTATTTTATTTTGACCTTGAAGGTTTAGCCACGATCTTGCGATCTTTTTCTTACTTGATTTGGTGTTGCAATTCTGGAATTATTTTCTTGCCTTACTATTGGAATTGATGATTATTATCTTTATTCTTTTGTACTTTGGTGGCTAAACTAGTTTATCCTTATTGTTTTCGTATGCTGGTTTTGTGTTGAAATGTGAATTCCTCTCCAAGAACGTAGGAGACGGTCTTGGTTGAGTGTATACGAGGAAGTAGAAGTAGGGAACCTTGAGGATGAAGGTATGTGAGGCTGTGAGATAGCTAGGATCCACTACCTCCCTATGTGTGGTGACTATCTCTTGGAGGCTAACCACCTTACGCAACAAGAGATGTTCATGAGGGTCTTGTATGGAAGGTAGCACTGCTATGGTGTGCCCTAGCACCATCAAGCCTTTGAGTGAGATGTCGGATATTTATGATCATGTTATTTGTTCTGAGATCAGGCATAGAGATGCTGATCATGCATGTTATCTTTGATCGAGCATTAGACATGCTCACATGTGGCCTTTTTAGTTGTGCATTCTAGTTATGTGGATGGTTATTATGTGTAATCATGGATTAAATGGTGTTAACTTATCACTATGTTATGAGACATAGTCATTGGAAAGGTTCTTATATGCCTGGAAAGTGTAAACAATTGAGTTATTTATGTTGCTCTTATTTATTTAAAGTTAACTTAGTTGTAAAAACAAAATTGATATTTGAAGCTAGTTCTATGGATAAAGTTTTGTGAAAAAGATGTATTGGTAAAATAAATTGATCATGATGGCATGTTTTCTTGTCATATTGGGTAGATGAGTATGGTAATTGTTGCTTATTTCTTTTAATGCTTTAATTTGGTGTAATGAAAGGAAGAAAATTCTTGTTTCTCTGCTATGGTTGTGGATAATTTCTAGAATATTTTAAGAAGTGTGTGGTTTTAGATGTATCTTGCCAATGGATAATGGCATTCATAAAGGATTTAGCAATAATGTTTCATTTATTTATGGAAAGATTCATATGTGCAAATTAATAATTGTTAAATGAGTTTCAGGGTTAATACGCGTTGCATGATTTCCACTTAGCCTTACGACTTCCGGGAGTAAGTTGGAGCTTGGGGGGGGGAGGATATAGTGCCCCTACCCTAGTCAGCTTTGTAAAACCAGTTTGACCTTGGGTGACTTTTTTTATGTGGCATTCTTGAATGGTTGATTTACCATGATGTAATGTTGTAATCAGATATTATGATTATTGTGCGTACCTGTTAATGTGCTTTCACATCGATTCTTATGTAAGTTTAATTATTCTCCCAATTCTTGTTATTTATCTCGAGCTAACACCTTCATTATATATATATATATATATATATATATATATATATATATATATATATATATATATATATATATATATGCTCATGTGACTCTTGGTTGCAGGAGATTGCAGGTTCAGTACTGCCTAGGTGCGAGGTTCATCTTCACTTGGATTCGCAGGGTTGAGTATACCTCTTTCATCCTTAGAATTTGGATTAGGTGGTCGTAAAACCCTCGTCTTACCCTAGTCATGCTCAAGTGAGCATCACTTGTGGTCTATCAGTTTCCCTTTTTATTTGGGTTTGCGGGTCGTGTATTTGGTTGGCTTTCTTGGGTTGTGTGCTTGGCGTGTGGTAAAACTGAGTATTTAATCCTAAGTAGTTATTTTGCTTTAATGTGTTCATTTACGCATTAGTAATTAAGAAACTAAAGTAAATAGGTTTCTTTTATATAATTAGTCCTTAAATAAAAAATTTCTCCATTCATGTTTGTAGCAAGTTTAATTTAATGGTTAATTTTAAATAAAGAATTTATTTAGTTTATGCATTTTGCATGGGAAGATTTAAATTTATTCAAAATAGAAATAGTTTAATCTCTTTTGCTTGTTGGAATAGAAAGGTTAATTTTTTTTCTTTTTTTTTGATCAGTAAGAGGCCGTAGCCAGAAAAAAATAATTTTATACATCACTCCACTCATGCAGGCATCGATAGGAAAGAGTGAAGGCGAGAAAACCTCTAGCCTTGCCTGAGACCGTAGTCCAAATAGTTTCTACATCTAATTACAATAAGCATAGATTCAGAATAATACAATAACACCCCGGGCTAGGGTGAGCAAGTGGGAAGATATTTTCTTTCCCTTACAGGCCCATATTACTATTTTTCAATTGACACTGTTCTCCTTGTGCTTTGTTTAAGAGTTTGAGCCTTGATTGCATGTAGTCTTTTGTCAATTTAGCAGCTTTCAACCTATCATTTGTTCAAGATGGCCCTGCACCTCCTGCATGGTTAGTTTTCAAAACACTTGCCCAGATTGTTAGTCACATGTAGTGTTCCAACATGATTTGACATCCTTCTCTAATGTTTCTAATTTCTTAACCTCATATATCTGAAATTATAAAGTCAACAATATGGCATATTCATAAATAGAGTTTCTAGATAATTTCCATTTTGAGAAGTGATCATCCATAGTTATGAATCACCTATTTACGACCTTTTGCTTATGTACCTAGATACTATCCCTAAAAATGGATGATATCTAGGATACAATAACAAAAGGGGGTAAATGGGACTTCTGTCATGCCTGAGTCCAGTTGAGGGTAATAGAGGTAGATGAGTTTTATGGCAGAATTTAACCTACATTCTTTACTCAAAATATTTTACATGCAAGCCACATATTACCCGCAGAAAGCTCAGCAGCAAGTATCAAATGAGTATATGGCAGGGCACTTGGGAGTTACAAGTGATTTTCTCAGTTCCTATAGGCCAACATATGTAGAAAATGAGGGCTTTTATTTTACCGAAATGGTACACCTGTTGAATCGAAGAAACCTATCAATGTTTCATCGATAAGATGATTTATTAGATAGACTTGGGCGTCAATGAACTTCAAAAGGGACTTATCGCAAGCATTATTTTTCATCGATAGAAGGTTATCAAAGAAACCAAAGGAGGTTCCATCGATGAAGCAAGGCTACTGAAGAAACTATAGTATCGGTAGGACATGTAATGAATTCACCGAAGAAGATAGATCTTCCAAAAAGATGAGATCGAAGAAACTAGGGAAGGTTTCATCGATAGGGCAGTTCGAGAGAAGAAGGGTGTCGAAGAGATACTAAAGTTATTGGCCAACAGAGATAGTTGCATCGAAAGATAAAAGGTCGATAAAACATAAGAGAGTTTCATCGATATAAAAAGGGTATTGAAGGAAAGGGGGACACCGATGAACCTAAGAGGGGCTCATCGAAAGCATAGATTCCATCGAAAGAGGATATCGAAGAAAGTAGAGATGGTTTTCATCGATGGGAAAAGGATTTCAAGGAAATAATCCCATCGGCACAACATGAAGGAAACTTACCAAGAGAAGCGATCTCATCGAAAGAGTGATAATGATCAAATAAAAAGATATCGATAATAATATGAGTTTCGAGGGGGCTAAAAGGTATGTTACCGATGAGTGTGGTTTTACCGATGCAACTTTATCGAGGAAGATTACTAATGAGCTCATCGATGAAAGATGTTAGTGGATGCAAATCAACAAAAGACAGATGGCCTCAATGAAATAATAGACCCATTCATCGATGGAGTGTAGTGATGTCGATAGAAAAAGTGTTTCGATGGAAGGATAAAGGAAGTTACCGAAGCCCAAGGTTTCTTCGACATAAGACCCAATGATGTCTCATCGATATAAAAAGGGAATCGAAGAAACCTATCGATGTTTCATCGATAAGATGATTTATCAAATAGACTTGGGCCTCGATGAACTTCAAAAGGGACTTCTCAAAAGTATTATTTTCATTGATAGAAGGTATATCGATGAAACCAAAGGAGGTTCCATCAATGAAGCAGGGCTACCGAAGAAACTTCGGTATCGGTAGGTTATGTAATGAATACAATGAAGGAAGATAGTTCTACCAAAATGATGAAATTGAAGAAACTAGGGAAAGTTTCATCAATAGGACTGTTCGAGAAAAGACGGGTGTCGAAGAGATACTAAAGTTATTGGCTGACAGCAACATTTTCATTGAAAGATTAAAGGTCGATGAAACATAAGAGAGTTTCATTGATATAAAGGGTAGCGAAGGAAAGGGAACACCGATGAACCTAAGAGGGACTCATCGAAAGCATTGATTCCAATGAAAGAGGATATCAAAGAAAGCAAAGATGGTTTTCAGTGATGGGAAAAAGGCTTTCGAGGAAATAATACCATCGGTGCATTATGAAGGAATCTTATCGAAAGAAGCATTCTTATTGAAAGAATGATCATAATCAAATAGAAGGAGGCTACATTAATAAAAGATATCAATAAGAATATGATTTTTGAGGAAGCTAAAAAGCATGTTACCAATGCAACTTTATTGAGGAAGATTACTAATGAGCTCATCAATGGAAGAAGATAGTGAATCAAATCATCAAAAGAAAGATGGCCTCGATGAAACAATAGACCCATTTATCGACAGAGTGTAGTGATGTCGATAGAAAAAGTGTTTCGATGGAAGGATGAAGGAAATACTGAAGCCTAAGGTTTCTTCGACATGAGACCCAAGGATGTCTCATCGATATAAAAAGGGTATTGAAAGAAAGGAAATGCTGATGAACTTTAGAAAGGACTCATCGGAGATAGTAATTCCATCAATAAAAGATATTGAGGAAAGTGGAGATGGTTTTCATTGACGAGAATAGGTATTCGAGGAGATAATACCATCAGTGCAAAGGGACTCACTGAAAGAAATGTTCACATCAAAAGAATAAGGTCAATCAGACAAAAGGTAGTTTCATCAATAAAAGATATCGATGAGGAAATAGGTTTCAAAGAGGCTAAAAGGCATGTCTCCGATATGCATTGTTTCATTGATACAACTTTATTGCTGGAAGAAGTATTTGGTGAGACAATAGATCCATTCATTGACGGGGCATTGATATGAATGGAAGAAGTATTTTGGTGGAAAAATAAAGGTCACTGAAGCCCAAGGTTTCATCGACATAAAACCTGATGGATATCAGATAGGAAGCGGTGAGGAGACATCCCTAGCAACCGAAAATAGTATATCGATGAATGAAGGAAATATGTGATCGAAGTGATATTCGAAACAAAAATGTTAGTTAACAGTTTATGTTGAGAAGCCAGGGGGTAGGAAGAGGAATGTTTGTTTGAGTATCTATATGAAAATATAGGGGGCAGGAAGAGGAATGTTTGTCTGAGTATCTATACGAAAATACAAGGGGCAGGAAGATGAATAAATAAGGGGGTTAAAATAGAGTCTGGGCAAGAGAAACATAAGGGGATGAAAGGAGGAACATGCTAATGACAACTTAGGACATGAAAACAAAATAGGGGGTTGCCTTAAGGTGGCATAGATAGGAGATTGATGCCATCGGCTCCCAAGTTGGCCAACTCATCTGCTCTTTTATTGCCCTCCCTATAAATATGATTGATTGTGAACCTATCAAAATCTCTGCATAGGTCAAGAGCTTTTAATAGCAAAGCATTAAGTCTCCAATTAGGCATACTACCTTTCCTCAGAGCATTGACAATTATAGCCGAATCTCCTTCAATTTCTAAGTTCTTAACTCCTAGTTTCCTACATAAATGCAGACCCTCAACCAGGGCCATAAGTTCCACCCAATTGTTGGTGTTGATGCCAACCGGAGAGGCAAGGGTTGCTAGTTTCTTGCCTTCCCAATTATGAACAACACATCCTATCCCTACTTGCCCTGGGTTGCCACAAGATGCCCCATCAAAGTTTAGCTTCATCCAACCTTCGCCTGGGGGTTGCCATTTGCATGCATCCCTTGATCAAATACTTGCAATAGGACCAACTCCTACATAGGGAGGAAAGGATAAGCGTTCCTATCATTTTTTCATTTTTTCATCCCAATAAGTGATAGAGGCATTCTTCAATGTGCCTGATGATAGTCAGTTGTTCATGAGCTCAGTGATAGCTGACTCTATCCTATTAATGATTTTGGGAGCCTCTAGCTTTTCATTCTTAAAGAGATGTCTATTTCTCTCCTTCCATAGTTCCCACATAAGAAGGAAGAGCTTTCTATAAACCTTCAAAGAGATAGCCATGCCTGAGGAGGGGCCATGCCTTAAGCATTCCAAAGATGGTGTGGGGGAAGGCTACAGACCATTCAAGTTTGTTGGTGAACCAAATCCAACATTTGTGAGCAAAGGGGCAGTTAAGGAGGATATGATTAGTGTCTTCCTCATCTACCTCATAAAGAGGAGATCTACTAGGGCCCTCATACCCCATTCTTGTAAATTTGTCTGCAATTAAGAGCTTGTTCTAAACCGTAAGCCAGGAGAAGATACCCGCCTTAGGCAGACAATATTTATCCCAACAAAGTTTCAAGGGAAGCTCAGTCATAGGTCTTATAAATGATTTGGAGATGAGAGAGTACCCATCCTTGGAGTTGTATTATCCTCTTAGGGAGCCATCCTAGATGAGCTTGTCCTCATTATGACCTAAGGCAATATTCCTTGATTTGAGAATTGCCATAAGTTTTTGTTTATCCCTTACCGGGATATCCTCATCTTCCTTCTCGATCCACTGCCAACCGGCCCCATCTTCTAAGGGGGAGATATAGTTGTTTAATAGGGGTCCTCTATGTGATTCAAGAAGGATCCAAGTAGTACCAAAGTCATGGATATTATCAATAGCCTTATATCCACCCCAAGAATCCGATCAGAAAAGAGCTTTATTCCCAAACCCCAGGTTCCAAGTGAGTTTGTCAAAGATAATCCTCCTGTAGTCTAACATAAAATTCCATAGGCAGGACCCTCTGGGAGGGTTGGTTTCTTTGAAGATTTGGATAGGATTCCCTCCATTAAGGTATTTGTGGTGCAACAAGCAAGCCCATTTGAGGTGGGGGTTCTGAACATCCTCCAGACCAACTTGGCACCCAAGGCTTTGCCCTGATCATGAAGGTTTTTAATGCCAACTCCTCATTCTTCTTTAGGTTTGCATATCTTGTCCTAGGATATGAGTGATATTTTACAATTGTCGTTAGCACCTTGCCAAAAGAAAGTCCTGAGATGCTTATTGAGCTTTGCAAGTTTAGAAGAAGATAAATGTTGATAGGAGAGCTGGTAAATGGGCATAGCTAACAAGACCGATCTAACCAAGGTTTCTCTACCTACAGATGAGAGCCATTTTCCTTTCCAAGAGTTAATCCTAGACTTGATTTTATCCACCAAGTTGTCCCATAATTTTGAGGGTCTTCTACCCTTGTCAAGGGGAATGCCTAGGTATTTGCAAGGAAGAGTTCCTTCACTAATCTCCAGGACATTGCTGATCACTTTTCCTAAGGAGGGGTCTATGTTGAACATAAAAACTATAGACTTGGCCAGATTCACCTCTTGACCTGAGGCTAGCATATAGGAATTAAGGATGCCTTTGAAGGCTCTCACTTCCTTTACACTTCCCTGTGCAAAAAGCATCGTGTCATCGACAAATTGCTAGTGTGTAAAGGGAGAGAGGCCGCTGGTAATGGGGATTCTTTGGATCCCACCTTCCTCCTTGGCCTTAGAGATGGATCTACCTAGGGCTTCAGCCATGATGATGAAGAGGAAGGGGGACATAGGATCTCCTTGCCTGAGCCCTCTTGAGCTGCTGAAGAAACCTTCCAGGGAACCATTAACCAAGACCGAGAATTTGGGGGTGGATATACATTCAAAGATTAGGTTGATCCAGGATTTGGAAAATCCAAAGGCCTCCAAGGATTTTCATAGGAAGCACCAATCAACTTTGTCGTAAGCTTCGCTTATGTCTAATTTGACTAGCATACTTGGGGCCCGGTTGAGCTGGACCGAATGAATGGCCTCTTGGGCTACAATAACCCCATCATAGATTGATCTATCTACTATGAAGCTGATCTGTTCTTCACTAATGATAATGGGGAGAAGATTCTGGAGTCTAGCTGCTAGGGTTTTGGTTAAGAGTTTGTACAGAGTGTTGCAAAGGGCTATTGGTCTGAAGTCATTAAAGCTTTTAGGATTCCCTTTTTTGGGGATGAGAGCTAAGAAGGTATTGTTGATTTCTTTGAGAATCTTACTAGAGTTCCTAATACCTTCTAAGGCATCTGTGATCTTTATCCCCATAAAACCCCAACATTTTTGGAAAAAGCTAGTGGGGAAGCCATCCGAACTTGGGGCCTTGTTTGGATTCATCTTCATAAGGATAGATTAACCTCCTCCTCAGAGAATTTCTTTGACAAGATTTTGTTGTGATCATCGTTAATGAGTTTTGGAAGATTCTTGATAATATTGAGTTGGCCTCTAAGGTTGGAGCCTTCAATATTGTTTAAGATTTTATCAAAAAACCTTGCTGCCTCGGAGGCAACATCATCTGGTTCAGACAGGATGGAACCCTAGCAACTCTTAATTTTAGAAATTTGATTGACCCATCACCTCTGCTTAGTACTATTGTGGAGAAACTTAGTATTTCGGTCCCCATCACTCAACCAAGTCTCCCTCAATTTTTGTTTCCAAAAGATCTCTTCATTTGAGAGTGTCTTTTCATATTTAGAGAGGAGAGCCTTTTCTTTGAGGAAGAGATGTTCATCCATCCCCTTCTCAAGAACCTCAATGTTAACATTCTTAAGATCATTTTCTATTAGGAGTTTTTTATCGAAAATGTTTCCAAAATTAGTCCTGTTCCATTCTAAGAGCTTCCTTTTGATAAGCTTTAACTTGCTTGTGATAATAAACATCTTCGAACCAGAGAAGATAGAGCTTCTCCACCAGTTCTCAATAAGGTTTAAAGAGTTATCATCTCTAAACCACATGCTCTCAAATTTGAAGGGGCAATTTTTAAGGGAGTGGTCAGATATTAAGTTTAATTGGAGTGGGAAATGGTCAGATCCTGATAAAGGGAGAGGCTATGCCTTCAAGGAGTAATTAAGCTCTGAGAACCCCCCATGGATAAATAACCTATCAAGTTTCTCAGCGATGTTACAAAAACCAGTCCTTCTGTTGTTCCAGGTGAAGGCATTCTCTGCCGTCTGGATTTCCAACAGGGAATTCCTATTGATCCAATGATTGAAATCTACAACTGCTGGAGGGAGTTTGCTGCTACCTCCTCTTTTGTCAGCTACCTTGGTGATAGCATTGAAATCTCCACCAATGATGCATACATCATTTGGGAAACTTCTAAGGAAAGAATCAAGTTCCATCCACACCCTAGCCTTATCCCTATTTTGGGTAGGGCCATAAACGTTAATCAATTTGAATCTTAGGTTATTTTTATAGCTTACTACTTCTCCTCCTATCCAATTTTGCTTAATCTTTAAAGGTGTAAATGAGATGAATCTGGAGTCCCAAATGATAGCTAAGCCCCCTGAGGCCCCTATGGTAGGGGAATGTTTTAGCTGTCTAATGCCTAGTTTTTTCTCAAAAAGGACAATCTTAGAGGTGTTCATTTTAGTTTCTTGGATTAAAATTGTGTCAGGTTTAGAATCAGAGATGTAGTGCTTTAAGATGCGCTATTTGTTAGGGGCATTCAGACCCCTAACATTCCATGTTATGATTTTCATGGCTCTGTGGGGAGGAACTTCCCCTCCCCTGCATTAAAAAGAGTAGATATTTTAGACTGGCCCCTTGCTTCTCCATCCTTAGATCTTAGTTTAGCAAGGGAGCTCCTACCTCTTCTCCTACTAAGTTTAGCACAGTCAGGAGAGCTTTTGCTTTTATCAGAGCTGAGAATGCCTAGGGTGTTTGGATTATCATTTTCTAAGTTATCTAAAGCTATAAAGAGTTCATCTGATTCTAAGTCGACTCTGGCAATATCTACTAGATTTTTGACAAGGAAATCCCTTTGTCTTTCCAATTCCTCATCATCACAGATTTCATCAACCAGTTGATCCATAAGGTCATTTATTACTTCTTCCCCTAAAAAATTGGCAATTATGTTAACTTCCGTGGCCACATGGTCACTTTTAGATTCTTCAATTGTATCAGAAACAACCATCAGAGATGGAGGGCGAACATCTGCCTCCTCAGTGGCCTCCATACATGAGACTTGAGAGATTGGTTGACCTTGCAAGGATGCCATTCCTGGATCTGGGGAAAGATTAACGTTCTCTGCTAATTGCATAGAGGAGGTTAGTTCCATTAAAGGGGGAGACCTCAAGGGACTCACCCTCTTTGGTGGGATGAGAGAGCTAGATGATGGCATAATTGTCAGTTTGAGCTGCTCTATCTGAGGGGGCCACTCATTGATTTCACCCTCTTCCAGGTCTTGATCCCTAAGAAAAGAGTCAACTATAGGTGGATTAATAGTTGGAAATGGAGGTAGAGGGGAGCGAGAGGTCTGAACAGGGGAGCTATGAGGACATAGGTCTGCAGTGAGATGATTAGTGTTAATATTATTCTTAAAGCCCTCAAAGGTAAAACCCCCTCCTTCCACAAATCTGAATGGGGACCCATTAGACTTGAGAAATGATTCAGGGGGTTGTTTCTTAGAGGGGATCTTCCTTGGCATGGTATCTTCAAAAGAACCATTATAAAAGGGTAATTCTAGGGTTAAATAGGAATTATCGCATATCAATGTTATGGGCTCTAAAGATTTAATGTTAATATTCATGTTAACGATCAAAAGCTGGTTAAAGAAGCTTAGGGCTGATTTCTTAACTTCTACAAATTTACCTATTTTGTTGCCTATTATTCTTAAAAAATCATTATTTTGCAATTCTATAGCAAATTTCTCAGGTGAAATTGCTCTATTACATGCAGGAGTTGAATTGAGATGGAAGAAAGAGGGGTTGCCATTCCTAGCAATCAAACCCTAGACCCTTGAATGTTAATATGTCCCCATTTAGCAAAGAATTTCTCAAATTCTGATTACCACATTCAATAGCTAAGAAATTATCAAGAAGGATGTCAATTTTTACCTAGTTATTTAGAGAAGCCGACACCGAATTAGCAATTTGATCAGATGGGATCCCCCAGCCTTTCCATTGAGCAAAGAGCATTTGGTTGTTGCAATGCATTTGATAACTGATCTTAGTATGGGTATCAATTTCAATGAACAATTCATTAGGATTAGCTGGAGGATTTGAAGGTGAATTCGGCTTAGGATGCTTAGCCTCCTTTAAATTGTGATACTTGGTCAGGGTTTGATTATTGATTTCTAACATAGAACTATCCTCTGTGGCTGATGGTCGCTTTGATTGGACACCCTTAAAATGTTTGTCCACCACTGAATTTTGATGATGTTGCAGTGAATGACTAGCACGGGTTTCCATGCCCCTCGAAATCTTTACTGTGAATTTCCGCCGGTGAGTGCTTCCCCGGTTAAAGGTTCTGTCTTTATGGGTAGGTTTTAAAAAACCCTCCTCAGAATAATACGGAGGATGATGGTCATGGCATATTGGATAACAATTCGGCCCACTAGCTAGGCATTTGGGTTGCTTGCATCCAGCCTTCTACCATTTTCAGTCGTCAATGCATGGGGGAGGAGGGGGAGCCCTTGCCATCTCTATCAATGAATATTTGGTTTTCGTGAAGAAGGTCTGTTGTTCCTGAGTTTTCGTTGCTACAGAGATAAGGCCATCTTCTCGATGGCTGCTAGCAAGAAAAAAAAATCTATTCTCGAAGCCCAGAAAGTTGCCATACGAAGACCTCGATAGCAGATTAGATGTCGCATAGACATTGTGACAATTTTTCGCTTGCAGAGCCATTTTTTCCAATTATAATAGAAAGGTTAATTTTAATTATTTAAGAAAATCCATTTTAATTTGAAAAGAAAGTTTAATTTATATATATTTGATATAGTGTGAAAGATTGATTTTGGGATTTTATTTTAATTAAAAAAACAAAAAACATTTTACCCTCATTAATATTGTGAAAGATAAATGTTAGCTTTGTTAATATTGAGAAAATTAAAATTAAATGAGGGAGAGAAGCATTTTGATTTTTAATTAGAAAAGCAAGTGTAGAATATTGAATAGTTGAAAAGAATGATTTTTCATTTTTATTTAAAAAGATGTTTAAATTCAAAAATAGGGGTTTAGGGGCTTCAGCCCTAGCTCACCCGGTCGTGGATCGCAACTTAAGGCGTGGGTATGCTCCCCATGGTCTTGAGTTCGAGTCCCTGACTGTGTTAACTCTGTGTGTGTTGCTACCTTGTGAGTGGGTTGTACACACTGGGGGATTAGTCTTGCTTCGGCAAGGACACCTCCAAATTCCATGATAGTGAATATAAAAAAAATAGGGGTTTAGGTCAAAGATTCTTCCATTTACCCTAGGGTTGGAAAATATTGTTTTGGGGGGGATTATTTTGGAGAGCATTCTGGAAAAGATTTTTGGGGAAGGATTTGGAGGGGATTTGGGCATTTTGGGAAGGAATAATTTCTTGAGTTGCAGGTTGGGCTCTTCATCATATCTTGCTAGGAATGCGAAATGAGGTAGGATTCGAATGCATCTCTTTGATTTCTTGTGTTATTGGGTTTATCTTTCAAAAAAAACAAATTTTGGTAAATGGTTGTTCTTGATGATTCTTTCTTAAAAATCTCCATGAATGTTCTTAAAATTTAAGTTTTAGTTTTGGGAATATTGGTTGTTTTTGGGTAAAGATTGTTTAAATGGAGTAGATAAATGGGTGTAGATCCATCTTAGGTAGCCAAATATGGTTTTGTGGTTGAGCAAATCTTGCCTATTTGAAAGTTATTATGTATTTGGAAAACCATGATCATGCTGGGAAAATTTTCAATATTGTTGTCATTGGATATTTTGGAAAATATATTTCAGTCTCTGTATGAGACTGTGAATAAATGAAATTGTGGGTTTTAGTTTATTTTTATTTTATCTTGTGGGGTTGTTGATTAATTTTAAAATCATTTTGTGTAAATCCGCACTTGTAATTTTTTTTAAAGCGGACTAGGGTTGGAGGGTAGAGGAGCCGAGGGCTCTACCCGCTCCCTCCTCCCCGTGGGCCGCAGGGAGCCGCGACCCCTTTGTGGCCGCAGGGATCCCTACGTCCATAGTGACCGCAGAGTAAACCTTGTGTCCACGGTGGCCATAGGGAAACCCTGCATCCACACTAGCCGCAGGGGCCCCCTGCATCCACAATGTGGCCACGGGGGAGCTGCGGGGGCTTCCCACCTCTCTCGTGATGGAAGGTGGGCCCCGCAGTGGTCTCCCTAGTATTTTTTCTAAAGTTTTTTTTTTAAAAAAGAAAAAAATATAATATAAAACTTGTTTTATGTAAAGTTTTTTTTAATAGTTTTTTAAAGTTTAGTTTATTTAATTATTATTAATTATTATTAATATATATTTTATTAATGAGGATTAATAAATATATATTAATTAATATTTAATTTGAAAGCGGTGTATTATTAAATCATTATTAATATATATTTTATTAATGGAGATTAATATATATATATATATATATATATATATTAATTAATATTTAATTTGAAATTGTGTATTATTAAATTATTAATTGTTATATTTTATTTTTCAGGGGTTAATAAATATATAATAGTTAATATTTAAGTCGGGTATCTGCCCTAATGAGGAAGTATCTTTTTGGAAAAAGATTAAATATTATTTTTAATTGGAAAATTCTTGAAATAAAATATATTTTTGTAATTTCTAAATAATATGTTATTCAGGGATATATTATTATTGGATTTGATTGATAATAGGTCATCTAGGAATTTTAGAAATGGAATGCTAAAGTATATAAGTAATTGAAAAATGAAATGTTTATCATTGGATATTTTGAAAACTTAAATGATATGCTATTAGAATTATCAAAAATTTAATAATGTATCGATTGGAAAATTGGTAAGTTAATGATATCTTCATTTAGTAAGATAAATGGTTTAGTTATATTCCTCCTCGGTATTGTGAAATAGACAAATGGTAATATTGCAATTATAGTATTGTATCCACTTTGTAAAGGTGATTTTTCTATTAATGTAATTTGAAAACTTAGATCATTTAGAAAACTTGATCGACTTTTATTGTTTAAACCAATAGGAAAGAAGATTGTCCTTTCCTGATTATTGCCTATGCAAGTTTAATGTTTGTATTCGTTGTTATTTAAGGAATGGCAAGGCCTTGCTATATTTTTTTGGACCCTGTCATTTGGTTGATTTGGGGTACCTGTTTATATCAACGATCTCTAGTTTGGCTGTTGCCTTGTGATAGTGTTATAACTGGTCTTGTCCTTTATGTTGGTGTCGAGTGTTGATTTGGGGTTGACCATAGCGGGTCAGGTCTCTAGTTAGAGTACCGTCAGGCAATGGACCTTGGTATTTGCTTTTGAATAGGTTCAGTTGGATCCATTTCTATATAGGGATCATTTATGTATTTATTGACCGATGTGGTCGTCTGTATAATGGTTATGTTCACCTTGATGGAAGGATTGTAAATGATGTGAACCTTATGTATTCTTAACTTATGTAATGATCAGAGGGGTCTTGAATTTGAGTAAACTTGGATATGTAGCCCACTAGGGGTGAACTCCGATACCATTTCGGTGTTATGTGGTGTTATGTTCTTTTGTTTCCTTTTAATTTAGCATGTATGGATGTATTATGTTAAAATATTTAATGGGGATTAGATGAAGTTAATTTTTGAATTCATGTATATAGTCATCTTATTAAATGCGGTAATTGGGATCACGAAGAATGTGAATTTGAATAATTGAAATGTATTAATTTGTTGATAATGCAATTAAAGTATGTTTTGGAACTAGATGCATGGCATGTGTTTATAAATTGAATGTAATGAATGGTTAAAAAATTATTGGATGATCTCACCATGGTATCTATAGTATTAACCTTAATGGATGAACTCATCAAGTTATCTATAATTCAACCCTAATGGATGAACTTCATTATTTTATCTACATTTTAACCTTAATAAATGAACTTCATCTTATTAGCTATATTTTAACTATAATGGAAGAACTCATCATGTTATCTAATTTTAACTCTAATGGATGAACTTCATTAAGTTATCTATATTTCCTTATGTAATGGATGAACCTCCACATGTTATCTATGTTTTAACTTTAATGGGTAAATTTCCTCATGTTAGCCTCATCTTCAACCTTAATGGATGAACACATCCCATTATCTATACTTTTAATTTACTGAACAAATTATATCCATGTTTTAAGTAAAAACATGTAATTAAGTTAACCTTCTTAATTGGATCAAATGTCGTGAGTTGAGTAGATGTTAAGTTCCATAATCACGTTGGGAAACTCCTTAGGTTTGTTTAGTCTTCCACTGTGTTATCTACACTTATGATATCTCATTGTATCATTGTGTTGTATTTAATTTAAAAAAAAATATTTGCACTCCATTTGTGTGTTTTAGCTTTATCCCTTTGGGGTTTCCTGGCGGGGCATTACAAGACAATTCCAGAGACAATTGTCCCCTATCCACAATAAATTTTTCTTCCATTTATATCTTTACTTTTTCTTTCTTACCCATCTTATGTTAGATCATTTATTCATATATTTCTTTTAGCAACTTTCTGAGTCATGTATCACTTGGATATTATTATTGGAATTGAGTGTATAAAGCTAAGACATTGAGTTTTTCATTCATCTCTTTTATTTTTATAGTTAAATTGGTCAATTAATAACCATTCATTTCTCTTCTCTTGACTTTTATTCTCTTAACTCTATTTCTTGATGATGGATCATGAAGTTTGATCTGAAACATTAATAAAAAACTCACACTCAAATCTAAAAATACCTTATGTTAGTAGAAATTAATTTCTCATCCATTTTAATTTTTTTCTTTATAAATATAAATCTCATCTCTTAAATAATAAGGCCAAATTTTTGAACATTTTATATTATGTTGATTATCTTAAGATCATCATTCTTGTTTTTTGCTGCATTCTTCCTTCATAATATAATCAATTAGATTAATTAAATCAAAATTTCATACAAACTGTTACATACCAGTTTCGTGTGTTAAAATTAAATAAAAAATACAGTTCAAGATGTTCATTTAACTAAGTTCCCATATAGTAAATGGGATGCTTATATCATGACTTTACCTAACCATATATAAAATATAGAAGGGATCTAGACCCATTAGTTGACTGGAAGTATAGAGCAAAAATATAACTTTGAATATTAAGAAGGAAATATATATAGCTTCCCTCTTTTAGTAAATACTTGCCAACATTCATGCAATGTAATTCATTTATCCTATCTTTAATTAGGAAGAGGTCAAGCATTAAAGTAATGAATATTTTAAAATTTTAAAATATATGAAATTGAGAAGAATTAATTAATATTTCACATCCAATTTTAAATGTAAGCTATCTAAAATAAATAAATATAGATATTAAGACAAGTTAGGTTGAGCCTCTCTTATTCTTTTAGATTGCTATGGATAATCATTTCATACTGTAGCATCCTAAAATTGTGACACTTGTAATTTCGACTACATTTGGGTCTTCACGATGGCGACGAAACACTGAACCTGAATGGAGACCCCGAAACTTGTATGTTGAAACTATCTTTTTACTTAACACAAAAATTTCAACATATTTTTTTTTCTTATTCATGCTTGATTCAATCGCATAATCAGGTACATCTATCCAAATGGGATATGCATCCATCCAACCGGGATAGGCATCTAACCATATGGGTTAGGTATTTGTTCATATGGGATAGGGGTTTCATCTATCCAATTCGGGATAGGCATCTACCCAAATGGAGTAGGCATCTATTCACAAGAATATGAAATACTTTGGTTAGAGACTTAGACTCATCGGGACCATCCAGGTCTTGAGTCACTCTCTAAAGACTACACTCCCCCACTAGGAGTGCACTGATGTCACCATCCTTAAGAGTATAGGAAAATAATTATATAAACAAGCTTGAGTTATACCTCAGAATTCGGCCTAAAACCTTGGGAAGTCAAGTGAATCCATACGAGATTCCTTCTAAGTATGCTTTGAATTAATTTTAATCTTTCAATGAGTATTATTTGTACCCTTTGATTCAAGGACTAAGGTGCTTCGAAAACCAACAAATTATCCTTAACCAAATCCTAATCCCCAACCCTAAATGCCTGAGTACTAGGGACAAATCTGTCTCTAGACTGCCTACATACTCATTTCAGCATAGGATCAAGGCATAGAATATGTAGTTCTGGTTTCTATCTTTTTTTTAATGTAAAATATTTGATGGGTATGCAACCCTTTCTAGGGTCAATGTCCTAGATAGTTTCTCTACGGTTGCTACCCACGATGGTAGCTTTAGAAAAAAGGCTCAAGGTGGCCTTCTGCTTGTGGCCCAAAAAAACTAAGTCCTATTTCCTATCATATGCGTCACCCTTGACCCATTATAATTCATCAAAAATCGTCAAGATAAATAAATTCCAAAACATCACACACAACCAAACCCTAATGGGATTTTCTAAAGTTTAACCGAGTAGATATAAATTCATTTTAAAATTTATCTTTTTAGATTATCGATCCAAGGGGGATTACCCACCCCTTGGATTTTGACTTCCAAATGACCCTTATTTCTCCTCATGATTTATAGGGATGATGCCACAAAGGCCGTTATTGCAGCTTTATTAGGCATTAAGTGTAGTAGTTCAACACAATGACATTACCCATAAGCATGACCCAGAGGCACAATGTGATAACCCACCTTACTTAACCCAACAAAATTTGACCACTTTTTTTTTTTTGTTTAATGTAATCATTTGTGTTTGATTCAATCACATACTCTAGGCATCCATCCATTAGGATTAGGCATTCATCCATCCGGCATGAGCATCTAACCATATGGGTTAGGCATCTATCCATACGGAACATGGGATTCCATCTGTCCAATACGGGATAGGCATCTACCCATACGGGGTAGGCATCTATCCAATTGGGGTAGGAGGTGCTCTGGCTAGAGACTTAGACTCATTGGGACAATTTGGGTCCTGAGTCACTCACTAAGTACTACACTCTTCTAATAGGAGTGCACCAAGGTCGCCATCCTTAGGAGTAATTAAATAACATAATACAAGCTTGAATTCTGCCTCAAAATTTGGCTTAAAGCCTCAGGAAGTCAAGCGAATCCATACGAGATTCCTTCTGAGTATGCATTGAATTACTTTTTCCTTTTTATTATACTTATCTTTCAAATTAGGATTCTACTCAATCCTTCTTCTTACCAAACCTAGACCCCACCCACAAAAGCCTGAGTACTAGGGACAACTCCGCCCCAAGACTGCCTACATACCCATTTTGGCACAGGATCAAGGCATAAAGTATGTAGTTTTATCTTCTACTCTATGGTTTGATGTAAACTGGTTAGTGGGTACGCAACCCTTTCTAGGGTCAATGTCCCAGACAGTTTCTCTGTGGTTGCTACCCATGGTGGTAGCACTTAAGCAAAGGCTCAAGATGGCCTATTGCTTGTGGCCTAAAACAACTAGATCCTAATACCTATCATAAGTGTCACCCTTGACCAATTGTCAATCGTCAACAATTCTTCGAGATTAAATCAATTTCATAAAAGCATTTCACTCAATCAACCTTAAAGAGGTTTACTATGGTTTAACTCAGTGGATGTAAAAATCATTTAAGGATTGTCTTATTAGATTATCGATCCAAGGGGGATTACCCACCCCTTGGATTTTAACTTCCAAGTGTCCCTTATTACTCCCCGATGAATTCTAGGGACGATGCCATAGACGTCGTTGATGCAACTTTATTAGGCGTTAAGTGCAGTAGTTCAACATGATGGCATTACCCATAAGCGTGACCCAGAGGCATTGTATATACCGAACGCTGCTAGGTTTTGGTTTCCAACTTCCTTTATTTAGTTTTCTAACTAAGAAGCTATGAAAAATATCATGCTAGAAAACAATTATGAGATGAATGTACATAATTAGACATTGCAAAGTTTAATTAATTGAAACAACTACTTCAATGGCATTCAAGTACCATTTGATAAAAATATCATCAACTAAACTATTTAATATATAATTGCATGATAATGACAATTATGAAAAATGTGTAACTTGCATGAAGAATGATGGAAATGTAACTTGCTCATCAATGAAAGCAAATTAATAAATAAGAATTTTGTATGATGCAAAAATAGTGTCATTTACATACAAAATTATGAAATGTTTACTTCCATTACGAGAATAAATGATTATAGAGTTACTAGTTCAAAATGAGCAATTAGTTTAGACTTTTGGCAATTATGGATCGAATCATAATAATATGACTTAATTGTTTAAATGAACCTAAATTTTCCAACCAAGTAACCCAATAAATCTCAAATAGCTTGAGAGATTCCAATTATATACATTAATTTAAAATTACAAATTTATTACCCAATATCCTAATTATTTATAAATTTTCCTAAGTTTAATTTACTAACTTAAATTTATCTTAAAGTAATTATTAACAATTTGCAATTTATTATATATATATAAATAACTAAATAAATAAATAATTAACAATTTTTAATTTTCAATTTAAAAAACTAAAAATAATAACAAAAAAAAATGAATCTTGTTTTAAATGTAAATGGGGAGTGGGGACCCATGGGTCCCGTCACCCCTGGGGACCTGCAGGTGCAGGCCTGCAGAGGTGAGGGGACACTGTGGGCCCCTCCACTCCCCCTACGGCCACTGCCATGACAGTGACCGCAGGGTTAGTGGAGGGTACCACTACCCCCTGATGGCAGGTCCCCAGGGGTGACAGGACCCATGGGTCCCCACTCCCCCTACGGCCACTGCCGTGACAGTGACCACAGGGTTAGTGGAGGGTACCACTACCCCCGATGGTTACATTATAGCCGCCTCTCCCTGCACGATGCCCAAAATTGCTTCTTCGAAATAAATTTTGAAAACCCCCCTTTTCGTAATAATAACTTTGCGATATTTTTCATATTCCTTTTTCATTTTGGTATAAATTTTAATGATAATATAAATACTTTATGTATATATATATATATATATATATATATATATATAGTTTTCATTTTCAATTTATTTAAACATAGAGAGAAATAAATAAACAGATATATGTGAAGTAGAAATATTAATGTAAAACAAATGAGAATAAGATTTTATTCTCAGGGATGAATAACACAGAGAACTAAATTGTTCAACAATTTACAAAACTAGTATTCCTAGAGAGATTTATGCTTCTTTTTTTTTTTACAGAGAGATTTATACTTCATTCTGCACAGAGATATTTATACTTCATTTTGCATAGAGAGATTTGTACTTCATTTTTCATAGAGAGATTTATACTTCATTTTGCATAGAGAGATTTGTACTTCATTTTTCACAAAGAGTAATGAATACAATGAGGTTTAAATAATTTCATATGCAAAATATCATCTTGTATTCACACAGAGGAGAGATTTTTCATAGGAAAGTAAGATTGAATGTAAGAAACAGATTTATATTTAAATTCCCAATCTAGTAATGAATTTAAGAGAAGAATAACAAGGATATAGAAGATTTTAATCTTAGAAAAAGAATTTTAAATAAGGGGAAATATGATTTTTGTACAGATCTAAGAATTTTTGGAAAAGCAAAAGCAAGATCTGATATATAATTTCTAAAGAAAAATTAAATAAATGATAAAGCTATCTTTTACATTCATTATATGAAAAATACTTTTATCAATATTTATCCCTAAATAAGAAGAAAAGATATACAATCTAATAATTTAGAAGCTATATTTTTTTGATAACACAAATTTCTCATATGTAAATGAGAGGTGACAAAAGAGGAGAACCTGGCTTATCGAAGCTCGATGTTGAATCCTCTCCAATCTTCTAGCTATCCCTTTTAGATCCTTCCTTGCAACTTGAGAGAATCTTCAAGAAAAACTTAACATTCCTATGATGAACATGAGACTACCAAAGAAGATCCTACTACCAACAACAATGAAACTTGGGAAAATTTCTTCAAAACATAATCAACTCCCTTTTTTGAGAACTTGCATACAATATATAGGAAATATCCCTTAATTCCACTATCTAGAGAAATTAATTAATAGTGGGATTCTTTGCCAATATTGGACTCATGCAAATTGATTAAAAACCTAGTGGGTGAGTTACATGCAAGGCATTGAAGATTCCTCTAGAAGCTTCTAATTCCTCCTACAACATGTGCCATAATTGGGAGTGGGAAAATAAATAAAAATAAAAATAATGCCTTTTGAATTATATTCTCCAAGTGTGTGTGTGTGTCCATTTTTATTCTTTAATAATATTTATTCAATCATTTTTAATAGCTCAACCAAAAATATAATAGAATTGTATCAAATCAAAAGGAGGGTTATGACATCCTCCCCCCCTTAAATTGTGCATCGTCTTGATGCACTTATTGAATGCATCCAAAGAGTCTATAGTTCATTATTAGTTTAAAACCAAAAAGGAAACAACTGTTGCATCTCCCTAGTATCTTCCCCCGTGACATTCTTTTCATCATATTGATTCCACTGTACTTTGCATTGATCAACCTCTCTGTTGCGCAATTGGCACTGGGGCCTCTCCAAGATTTTGAATGGTTCTATCATTATTCCTCCCATTTAATGGACTTGTAAAGCATCCCAATTCAAAATATGTTTCTCATTAGGTACATACTTTTTAAGAAGAGATACATGGAAGACATCATGGATTTGGCTCAACTGGGGAGGTAAGGCCAACCAGTATGCAATTGGATTAATCCTTTCCAATATTTCAAAGGGTCCAACATAACAAGGAGCAAGCTTGGTCTTTTTCCCAAACCTTATGGAACTCTTGTGTGGCCTAAATCTTAGGAATACTTTCTCTCCCACCTCAAAATCCCTTGGTGTCTTGTTCCTGTCTGCATAACTTTTCTTCCTATCTTAGGCTTCCTTCAATCTTTGCCTAATTTCCTTAGTTTTCCTTTCCATATCCTTCAACATATCTGGTCCAACAATTACTCTATCTTTGAGGCTATCCCAACTTAAAGGTGTTCGACATGGTCTACCATACAATGCTTCGAAAGGTGCCATTCCCGAAGATGTTTGATATGTTTTATTTTAAGCAAACTCTACCAGAGGTAGGTAATCTTCCCATTTCTTCTATTGGTCCATGCAGTACATGTGACGTAGGTCTTCCAAAATCTGATTTGTCCTTTCTGTTTGATCATCGATTTTAGGATGGTATGCAATGCTAAAATTTAGTTGAGTTCCCAAAGCTGTTTGAAGAGTTGTCCAAAACCTTGAAGTGAATCTAGCATCTCTATCTGATATGATTTTCTCTGGCATTCCATGCAACATAAATATTTCCTTAACAAAGCACCTAGCCAAGGTAGGTGCATCATCCATCAGATTCCCCGGTATAAAGTGTGCCACCTTAGTGAGTTTTTCAATTACCACTATTATTGTATCATGCCTAGAAGGTGACATGGGCAACCCTTGCACAAAATCCATGCTAATAACTTGCCACTTGTGTTGAGGTATATCGTGTAATTGTAATAATCCAGCTGGATGTCTATGTTCTACCTTCACTCTTTGACACTCCAAACATTTAGCCACATACTTGACTATGTCATTCTTCATCCCTTGCCAAAAGTATAACTTCTTTAGTTCTGCATAAATTTTGTTAACTCCTAGGTGCCTTGAGTAAGGGGCATTGTGAGCCTTCGACAAGACTACTTCCCTTAAGTCTCCTGAATTAGGAAAATAGATTCTATTATTGTATCTGAGCAACCCATCTTCATCTAATCTTAGGATCAATTGGATCATGTTCTAAAGTCAATTTGACTTGCTCATACCATGGGTCATGTCTCTGCTCATCCATTACTTGCCTTTTGAAAGAAGTTTTGAATGTTGCTATAGTCATCAAGTGTCTCCTCCTACTTAAAGCATCTACCACCCTATTTTTCTTCCCCTTAATATATTCAATTTGAAAATCATATTCACTTAGAAACTCTAACCACCTTCTTTGTCTAGCATTTAAGTGGGGTTGGATAAAGATGTACTTTAGTCCTTGGTTATCTGACTTCAACTCAAAGGGCTTCCCTAGCAAGAAATGTCTCCATTTTTGTAGGGCATGCACAATCACTACTAACTCTAAGTCATGGGGTGCATAGTTAACTTCATGAGTCTTCAGCTTCCTGGATTCGTAAGCTACTACCCCTTCATCTTGGACAAGTACTCCTCCTAAACCTTCGATAGAAGCGTCAGTTACGACTATGAAGTGTCCATTCGGATCTGGTACTTTTAGAATGGGTGTTGAAGTTAGTTTTCCCTTCAAAATTTGGAATGCTTTATCACTTTGTTTAGTCCACATGAACCTTTTACCCTTTCTCTGTAATGAGGTGAGATGGGGTTTGCTATATTAGAGAATCCTTCCACAAACCTCCTATAGTACCCTGCTAGGCCCATAAAGCTTCTTACCTTGGAAACATTTTTAGGGATCAACCATTCTACTATTGCCTTTATCTTATCTGGATCAAATGCTATTCCTTCCTTTGATATTATATGCCCAAGGTAGTGAATCTTTTCCTTGAAGAAGGCACATTTTGACAGTTTCCCATATAACTTATGTTCCCTCAATTTTTGCAAAACCATTTGTAGGTGCACTGAATGTTCCTCCTCATTCCTAGAGTAAATCAATATGTCATCCAGAAATACCAAAACAAATTTGTCCAAGTAGTCATGGAGTACACTATTCATTAGGTTCATAAATGTAGTTGGGGCATTGGTTACACCAAAAGGAACTACTATGAATTCATAATGCCCATATCTAGCCCTGAAAGCTATCTTCGGAATGTCTTCCTATTTAATTCTGAGTTGATGATATCTTGATCGAAGGTCTATCTTTAAGAAAACTGCTGCTCCTTTCATTTGGTCAAAAAGATGCTCTATTCGAGGTAAGGGGTACCTATTCTTTATTGTGACCTTGTTCAACATCCTATAGTCGATGCATAGTCTTAAGGTTCCATCCTTCTTCTTAACGAATAAGACTGGTGCTCCCCATGGTGATACACTTGGCCTTATTAATCCCTTAGCTAAGAGTTCCTCTAATTGCATCTTGAGCTCTTGTAATTCAGTTGTGTTCATTCAGTAAGGTGCCCTTGATACTGGTTTAGCTCTCGGTAGTACATCGATAGAAAAGTCAAACTTCCTTTTAGGAGGTAAGTCGGGTAATTCTTCTGGAAATACATCCTTGAATTCTTTTAAGAAAGGGGTATTTTCAAAGGTTGGGGTATTTTCCTCTTTTCCTTCATCAATTTCAACCATATAGATTAGGCCTCCTCTTCTTCTTTCCTTCTTTAATTGCATGGCTGATATGGTTTCTATACTAATGGGGTTAAACTTTCCTTGGATTTTGACCCTTTTCCCCCCATCATCCAAACATTTGACAACTTTGTTATAGCAATCCACATTAACTTGATGATTAGTTAACCAACTCATTCCAATAATTACATCATATAATCCTAAGGGTGCCACATAGAGATCTACCCTTGTTTCAAACTCCAGAAATTGTACCCTTGCCCTCGGCAAACACTTAGTTACTTCCCTAGTTGCCTTATCCCCATATTGAACCATCCATGATGACTCCATTTGATTAACTTTTAATGTATATTTGCTTACTAATTCAGGTGAGATGAAACATTCAGATGACCCAGTGTCAATTATAATTGAAATTGGTTGTTCAAATAGTGTACCTATAGTTTCTACAAGAACATTCTGGAATCTTGCTCTTTGGTTCCTAATTGCTGCATGAATCCTTTGTTGGGGCCCTTTTTGTGGTTGATTGGCCCTAATCTGACCTTGCATCCTGGGACATTCTCTAGCAAAATGGTTTCCCCCACACATAAAGAATCCACCAGGAGGATGCCTCCTACCTTGATTCCTCGGTGGTTCATTCCTTGTTTCATTGGCCCTGGGTGGATGAGTTATCCTATTCTGCTGGTCATTCCTATTATAGTTGTCTCTATTATTATTGCCTCTATTATTATTATTTCCATTCCTCTGATATTGATTAGGGGGTGACCTTCTTTCAGAAGAATTATTCCTTTGACTTTTGTTGAAGTTAGTGTTCCCATTGAATTCCTGATTCCTTTTAAAAGAGTGGTTCCCATTATAGTTCTACCCTGCTAGTGTTTGAATCTTTCTCTCCTGCCTTAGGGACTTTTCAAGTACTTCGTTCATGTTTTTGGGTCCATGCATGTTGACCTCTGCCCCAATGTTGGTATTTAGTCCCAAAATGAACTTCCTCACTTGGCCTTCTTCATCTTTCTGGTACATGGGTATGTACTTAAGCAATTTGGCAAACTTATCCCAGTATTGTTGGACTGATTGGGGCCCTTGACGTAGATTATGGAATTCTATCACCTTCTCATCAAAGAAAAATTGAGGGAGCCACCTCTTTCGAAAGTGGTGAACAAATTGATCCCATGTGATCGTATCCTTGCTATACCCATTTTGCTCCTTGGTGTTGGTCCACCAACTAGTTGCCTCCCCCGTGAGTTGATAGGAACCCCATAAGTCCTTGGTTTTTTCACTAAAATCTCTTAGTTCAAAATAATTTTCCATTTCATTTAACCAATTTTCAGCTCCTTCACCAATTTGCCTCCCATCGAACTTAGGAGGGGTGATTTTCTTTAAGTCCTTAGAGAGTTCCAATATGTTATTTTCTTTTCTATTATCCATCATATTCCCTTGATTGCTACTAGGTTTCCATTTTCAGTTCCACTTCAGTTTTCAATGTCATTCTACCTTGCCCTAAGGTCCTGCATTGATTGTTCCAAGAAGTTGATTTTATCCCTTTGTTCGGTTAGAAGGTTGATTATAGCCTCAACCCCATCTTCATTATTTCCTAGGTTATGTTTATCCCCTTCATGGTCTTCCTCATGGTTTTTTCATGATTTTCCTCATGGTTAGCTTCCCTTTGTCTCCTAGTGGTAGCATGTCTTCCATTTCCCCTTCCTCTTCCTCTAGCCATTCTAGGGTTTTACCTGAAAGTTAAATTATGTAGTTAGTTCTTGATTTAAGATTTTAAAATTTAATTTCTACCATTGCAAGACATTCCCTTAGTTGTGTAAATTGAAGTAAGCACAAGGCCTAGATTTGAACCTTTGCTCTGATACCACATGTAATAACCCACCTTACTTAACCCAACAAAATTTGACCACTTTTGTTTGTTTGTTTAATTTAATCATTTGCGTTTGACTCAATCGCATACTCTGGGCATCCATCCATTAGGATTAGGCATTCATCCATCCGGGATGAGCATCTAACCATATGGGTTAGGCATCTATCCATACAGAACATGGGATTCCATCTATCCAATACGAGATAGGCATCTACCCATATGGGGTAGGCATCTATCCAATTGGGATAGGAGGTGCTTTGGCCAGAGACTTAGACTCATTGGGACCATTTAGGTCCTGAGTCACTCACTAAGTACTACACTCTTCTAATAGGAGTGCACTGAGGTCGTTGTCCTTAGGAGTAATTAAATAACATAATACAAGCTTGAATTCTGCCTCAAAATTTGGCTTAAAGCCTCAGGAAGTCAAGCGAATCCATACAGGATTCCTTCCAAGTATGCATTGAATTACTTTTTCCTTTTTATTATACTTATCTTTCAAATTAGGATTCTACTCAATCCTTCTTCTTACCAAACCTAGACCCCACCCACAAACGCCTGAGTACTAGGGACAACTCCGTCCCAAGATTGCCTACATACCCATTTCGGCACGGGATCAAGGCATAAAGTATGTAGTTCTGTCTTCTACTCTATGGTTTGATGTAAATTGGTTAGTGGGTACGCAACCCTTTCTAGGGTCAATGTCCCAGATAGTTTCTCTGCGGTTGCTACCCATGGTGGTAGCACTTAAGCAAAGGCTCAAGATGGCCTATTGCTTGTGGCCTAAAACAACTAGATCCTAATACCTATCATAAGCGTCACCCTTGACCAATTGTCAATCGTCAACAATTCTTCGAGATTAAATCAATTTCATAAAAGCATTTCACTCAATCAACCTTTAAGGGGTTTACTATGGTTTAACTCAGCGGATGTAAAAATCATTTAAGGATTATCTTATTAGATTATCGATCCAATGGGGATTACCCACCCCTTGGATTTTAACTTCCAAGTGTCCCTTAGTACTCCTCGACGATTTATAGGGATGATGCCATAGACGTCGTTGATGCAGCTTTATTAGGTGTTAAGTGTAGTAGTTCAACATGATGGCATTACCCATAAGCGTGACCTAGAGGCATTGTATATACCGAACGCTGCTAGGTTTTGGTTTCCAACTTCCTTTATTTAGTTTTCTAACTAAGCTATGAAAAACATCATGCTGGAAAACAATTATGAGATGAATGTACATAATTAGACATTGCAAAGTTTAATTAATTGAAACAACTACTTCGATGGCATTCAAGTACCATTTGATAAAAATATCATCAACTAAACTATTTAATATATAATTGCATGATAATGACAATTATGAAAAACGTGTAACTTGCATGAAGAATGATGGAAATGTAACTTGCTCATCAATGAATGCAAATTAATAAATAAGAATTTTGTATGATGCAAAAATAGTGTCATTTACATGCAAAATTATGAAATGTTTACTTCCATTATGAGAATAAATGATTATAGAGTTACTAGTTCAAAATGAGCAATTAGTTTAGACTTTTGGCAATTATGGATCGAATCATAATAATATGACTTAATTGTTTAAATGAACTTAAATTTTCTGACCAAGTAACCCAATAAATCTCAAATAGCTTGACAAATTCCAATTATATACATTAATTTAAAATTACAAATTTATTACCCAATATCCTAATTATTTATAAATTTTCCTAAGTTTAATTTACTAACTTAAATTTACCTTAAAGTAATTATTAACAATTTGCAATTTATTATATATATATAAAAAAGTAATTAAATAAATAATTAACAATTTTTAATTTTCAATTTAAAAAAACTAAAAATAATAACAAAAAAAATGAATCTTGTTTTAAATGTAAATGGGGAGTGGGGACCCACGGGTCCTGTCACCCCTGGGGACCTGCAGGTGCAGGCCCGCAGAGGTGAGGGGACACCATGGGCCCCTCCACTCCCCTTGCGGCCACTGCCATGATAGTGACCGCAGGGTTAGTGGAGGGTACCACTACCCCCCGGTGGTTACCTTATAGCCGCCTCTCCCTGCACGATGCCCAAACTTGCTTCTTCGAAATAAATTTTGAAAACCCCCCTTTTTGTAATAATAACTTTGCGATATTTTTCATATTCCTTTTTTCATTTTGGTATAAATTATAACGATAATATAAATACTTTATATATATATATATATATATAGTTTTCATTTTCAATTTATTTAAACATAGAGAGAAATAAATATACAGATATATGTGAAGTAGAAATATTAATGTAAAACAAATGAGAATAAGATTTTATTCTCAGGGATGAATAACACAAAGAACTAAATTGTTCAACAATGTACAAAACTAGTATTCCCAGAGAGATTTATGCTTCTTTTTTTTTTTACAAAGAGATTTATACTTCATTCTGCACAGAGAGATTTATACTTCATTTTGCACAGAGAGATTTGTACTTAATTTTTCACAGAGAGATTTATACTTCATTTTGCACATAGAGATTTGTACTTCATTTTTCACAGAGAGTAATGAATACAATGAGGTTTAAATAATTTCATATGCAGAATATCATCTTGTATTCACACAGAGGTGAGACTTTTCACAGGAAAGTAAGATTGAATGTAAGAAACAGATTTATATTTAAATTCCCAATCCAGTAATGAATTTAAGAGAAGAGTAACAAGGACAGAGAAGATTTTAATCCCAGAAAAAGAATTTTAAATAAGGGGAAATATGATTTTTGTACAGATCTAAGAATTTTTGGAAAAGCAAAAGCAAGATCAGATATATAATTTCTAAAGAAAAATTAAATAAATGATAAAGCTATCTTTTACATTCATTATATGAAAAATACTTTTATCAATATTTATCCCTAAATAAGAAGAAAAGATTTACAATCTAATAATTTAGAAGCTATATTTTTTTGATAACACAAATTTCTCATATGTAAATGAGAGGTGACAAAAGAGGAGAACCTGGCTTATCGAAGCTCGATGTTGAATCCTCTCCAATCTTCTAGCTATCCCTTTTAGATCCTTCCTTGCAACTTGAGAGAATCTTCAAGAACAACTTAACATTCCTACAATGAAGATGAGACCTACCAAAGAAGATCCTACTACCAACAACAATGAAACTTGGGAAAATTTCTTCAAAACATAATCAACTCCCTTTTTTGAGAACTTGCATACAATATATAGGAAAAATCCCTTAATTCCACTATCTAGAGAAATTAATTAAGATTGGGATTCTTTGCCAATATTGGACTCATGCAAATTGATTAAAAACCTAGTGGGGGAGTTACATGCAAGGCATTGAAGATTCCTCTAGAAGCTTCTAATTCCTCCTACAACATGTGCCATAATTGGGAGTGGGAAAATAAATAAAAATAAAAATAATGCCTTTTGAATTATATTCTCCAAGTGTGTGTGTGTGTCCATTTTTGTTCTTTTATAATATTTATTCAATTATTTTTAATAGCTCAACCAAAAATATAATAGAAATGTATCAAATCAAAAAGTGATAATGGAGGATTGTGACACACAATAAATACCGATGCTACTAGTTTTTGGTTTCATCTCCTCTTGTATAGTTGTCTGAATAAGAATTCAACTTTAATTTCATGAAAGCCTAAATAAAGCATTATTCTAAAACAACTATGAAAATGAAACTACTACATGCAAAGAATTATTGCTTAAAAAATAAAAAGTGATATAAATTTTACATATTTGAAACCTGAACATTTGATGAGAATGGAAATAAAGAAATGAACTACTTTGGAAATTATTACTTCTTGAAAAGGAAGGGCACAAAAAAACCATCTAACTTGTCGAAAGGTAACTTTGCATGAAATATAAACAATTCTATTAGCTTAAAATGACAACTAACTAGTACTAAGAATGAGATTGCTTGGAAGGAAATATTAAGTAATCACTTGAAAGGTGAATCTATATTCTTGTAAAAACACTAGTTATTAAGGGTTGTAAAGAATCTCAGTCCTTTTGGGAAGGCTTTGAGTTAATACTTGGCATCTAAATTTGTACATACTAAACACTCATCTAAATTATATACATTATAAATAATGCAAATAATAAGGTTTCCAGTTAAACAATAAATAATTTAAATAATTTGTAGGAACTTATATTTCATTCAATAGTAAGCGAAATGTTTAATTAATAATAATCTATTTTATATGTTATTTGATCTCTTAACTATAATTCATTGTTAACATATTACTTATAAATACATCCTTATCCATTTATATCCCAAATATAAGGATTATATAGCATTTTAATAATTTAAATGTAAAGTCCTATTTAAATTATTAGAGGGTACATAATAAGGTTACAAGTAAACTTTACCAAACAATTTCTCAAATATAAAAATAAATAAATTCTCTTTTTCTTTTATTTTAATAAAATTTTCAAACACTTAAATTAAGATTATTGTTTTTAATGAATATAATTATCAATTGATTTAAAAATTTATAGCTTTACTAGGTAAACTCAAATAAGAAAGTTTTAAAGCTTTTTAGATAACTTATTAATTATCAAAAAGGCAATTTTCAAGACAGTTTTATCCCTTATCATTTTAAATTTTAATCGTCAAGTAATTTAAATAATAAGTCGGGTTAAATCATTGGTGTAATTTAAAATTAAGGGTGTTAATATCTATTTATAAAACAAACAATTAATTTGATATAGTTATGATAAAATTTAATTTTATACAAGAAAATATAACAACCAACCAAATCAATGGTAAATTTACTAATTAATTGATTTTTATTTATTTTATCTAATTTTATGTTTATCAACAAATAGACTATGAATGTTGAAGTGATCAGGAAATCGGGAGGTGATCGATCGCTTTGCAACTTGGCCTAGACCTAGGGTTTGGACCTCGACTATAGAGCCGTAGGGGGGTACGCAATCCTCCCACGTAGGTAAGTTCATTTATTGTATTGTGTGTAGGGCCTACTCCTCGCCGTCGGTTCTCTCTGCCTTCCCTTGTGTGGGCGATTAATGCAGAATTAATGGAGAGTTCCTTCGGAGGTGCTGCAAAACCTAACAATAATGCCACACTTAAACCTAAATCATTCAAGGATGCGGTTACTTCATCTTCTCCCTCTGTCAGTGAAGGTGTGAGGTTTGTCTTGAACTCTAATGGTAGCCCCTATGGAGAAGGTAAGGACCCTCACTCGGCCTAGGAATCTATCTCCATCTTTCCTACTGAAGTAATGTGTAATGAAATCAATTTGGAGAAGGATAGGCTTAGGGATACTGCTATCTTCTTTGCTATTGTGGATGTGGATAAATGTCATGCTCATAAATTCATTGATGATTGGATTAGGAATGTTTGGAATACTAAATTAGGTTATTTGGTATTGTTCTATAGGCTCATCCAAAAAGGATTGTTTGTTATTTTTTTTAAAGATCATAAAATGCAGAAAGAAGTTCTTAATAAGCAATACTGGTCTGTTGGAAAATGCATATTTTGTGCCCTAGAATGGACACCTGAAGCAATTAATGAAGAAATTCTTGCACTCTCCTGCCCTAGATGGGTTCTAATCTAAGAAGTGCCTCCGCTCTTGTGGAAATTCATTCCCCAAATTCTGGAATCGATAGGCAAAGCTATTTGGGTTGATAACTCATCCTAGCTCATTCCTCATTTAGATGCTAGGGTTTTGATATCTCTTAATCCTGGGTGTGATTTCCCCAAATCGGTTAATATTAATCTTGAAAAAGAAGTTGAGGTTTGCCCTATTGAAATCCTTGGTGGGGTGAATGCATGCTTTTTATGCAGGAAAGAAGGGCATAGCCACAGGAATTGCCCGATTATTAATAAAACTAAGCCACAGGAATTGCCCGATTATTAATAAAACTAAGGGCTTGGATAGACCACGCAATCAATCCGACAACCTGTTAC
Organism: Cryptomeria japonica; assembly: GCF_030272615.1. Lineage (NCBI taxonomy): Eukaryota > Viridiplantae > Streptophyta > Pinopsida > Cupressales > Cupressaceae > Cryptomeria > Cryptomeria japonica. The sequence continues at coordinate 279,815,768 of NC_081415.1, forward strand.
CTATTAATGAAATGATCCCGAATAGGGATAAACTCAAAGATATCAATAAAAAAATTAATAACCTGTTAAAAGGGGAAAATTCTAAACCCTTGGAAGATGGAAATGTGTTCAATTCTGGTAGTTCTGGTGTTCCCCTCACCCCCCATTCTGCAATCTCAAATGCTTTAAAGTAGATAAATGAGAATCTGTAGGAGGAATTTTAGATTGTAGGGAAAAACCCTAAGAAAAGAAGGAGAAAAAATGCACAACAACTAGCATTGGAAAAAATTAGGGCAAATGGTCCTAGTGAGTTAACTAGTAAGACTAATTTGAACAACAACTTAACATCTCCTATTGAAGATGATGGACTTGAGGTCCTCTCAGAAATGAAATTTTCTAGCCTAATCACTAGTGGTGATTGCCCTGATGATCATAACCCCAAGGATAGAGTCGGTGTGAGTAGTGTGCTGAGTTTGGGAGGGGGCCAGATCAGGTTGATGAATTTAACTTCTCATAGAAGTTTAGTAGACATGGATGTCTCATTCGAGGAGATTCCATCAAAGGATCCTCCTTTCACCACCGAGGTTGAACTCCCCTCTCAAACTAAGCCCACTCTTGATTTGATCTCTGTCATTCCCCCCAAGAAGTTTGTTGAGCTTGAAGACTCTTGTGTGATCGAGGTCATTGTTGCTGACCCTAAGGCTGATGGCACTTATCCAATATCTAGTGATATCACTACTCTAGACTTCCTAGATAGTTTGAAGGCTTTGGAGTTTTGTGCTGAGACCCCAGAGATCCCCAATCGGGAGATCATTAGGAAGGGATCTAAATTTGTTGAGGTAGTCCAGGGAGAAGAGTGTCTAGGAGATGAAGGAGAGTGGACTACGGATACTGAAAATCTTGAGGAATTCCTTAGGAGAAGAAGGGGTAGGCCTCTGGGATCCAAAAATAAGGGCTACATTAATAGAAGGATTAACGATGAGAAGAAAGACCTCCTGAGGTGCTTTAACAAGTTTAAAGCATCCAAAGAGTAAGTCAATACCTTGATCATAGATGAAGTACATCTCTTGGAACATTAGGGGTCTAGAATCTCCAGATAGAAAACAATTGGTCAAAAGGTTTGTCAATCAGCATAAGAATGTAGACTTCATTATGCTACAAGAACTCAAGGCTATAAAATTTACCCTGGATGTCAACCTAGGCTTCATATGGAAAGACTCTATCAAAATCTCCTCAAATCATGATAGAGGTAGAGGTGGTGTTGGCATTCTTGTCAACCCCAGATGGAAGGAGAGCATAGTAAGCCAAGGACGTTCACCATGAAACAGAGCAGTCTGGGTGTCCCTAGACAATAATGGATTTAGATTTGGAATTTGTTCCATTTATGCCCCTAATGATTACAGGGATAGAACCGCATTATGGGATTGGATAGCCACATTGCCAGATATTCCCTAGTTGGTAGGAGGTGATTTTAATATGGTTGAAACTCAAGAAGACAAGAATGGAGGTAAGCCTTTGGAATGGAAAGGGATGGAGAAAATTCACTGGGAGATAATGAAAAATCAGAAAAAACTGTTCGACCCTCTATTCTGCAAAAAGAAAGATAACTCTAAAATCTGGTATACATGGTACAACTTCCAGAGTGGGAAACACAGGTTCTTTTGTAGGCTTGATAGGTTCTATGCTAATAAAGATCATTTCTCCTTTGACCTAGGGAATAATGGCAGTCCTATATCAGTTCATCCCACTACCCTGTCAGATCATCATCCTATTATTTGTCAGGTTAGACTCAGGGACTACCCTAAGAGCTAGGAAACCCCAAAGGATAAATTCTTTTTGAACTCCAGCCTTCTCCTAGATGCAGATGTGTTGAGTGTGATTAAGATTGTCAAGATGTTTAACAGAAGTAATAGGCTATTGAAATCTTGTGTGGAAAGATGGAACCAATATGTGGATAGTTGGCAAGTGCTATTTCAAACCATAGGGCAAAAGAAAGCAAGGGATTTTAGATGGAAAGAGAAAAAACTAACTAAAAACTTCCACCTGTGTGAAGTTAAGATCCAAGACAACCCAAGCAGTGTTGAACTTACCCATGAGGTAGCCTTGGCCAGAGATAAACTTAGAAAACATCAGCAAACTAAGACTAGAGGGGCCATAATTAGGGCCTGGGCACATTGGATGCAATTTGGGGACAAAGGATCCAAATTTTTCTTTAACATGCTAAAACAAAAGTAGTGTAGAGAACAAATTGGAAGGATTTGGGTAGAAAACAGAGAAGTTAAGGATTTGGAAGATATCAAGGAGGCATTTTTTCAATTCTATAAAGGTCTTTTCTCATCCTAAGATTTTGCTAATTCTCGGGAAGCAAGGGCAAAGTGCAGAAGGATTATTCCTCCCAAAATCTCAGAAGCAAATGCCCAGGTTCTAAAAGGGCCTATCTCTCTATAGGAGGTTAAAAATGCTATTAAGAACCTGAATAATGACAAATCTCGAGGCCCAAATGGGCTGACCATAGAATTCTATAAAGCCAATGAGGATTGGGTGACTCATGACTTACATGAGCTTTACATTGAGGCCTTTAACATTGGCTCTCTTGGGGAATGAATTAACAGTGGGATTATCAAACTACTTCCTAAAGATGGGGACAAATCCCTTATCAAAAACTGGAGGCCGATAACACTCCTTAATGTTTCCTACAAAATCTTGGTCAAAGCTCTAGCGATCAGATTGGAGAACATTCTCCCTAAGTTTATTTGCTCCACTCAAACAGGTTTTATCAAAGGAAGATATATTCTAGAAAATTTAATTACCAGTTGGGAGGCCATGGAATGGGTGAGGACCTCAGGACAAAATGCAGCCATGTTTCTCCTTGACTTTGAAAAAGCTTACAACAGGGTAGAATGGGGCTTTATTTTGACTATGCTAGAAGCTTTTGGTTTTCTAGCAAAATTCTGTAAGTGGATTATGGTTTTTCTCAAAGATGCTTCAGCTCAGGTTGAAGTTAACGATTCCTTGACTCAAAACATTTCTCTAGGCAGATCCATTAGACAAGGTTGCCCCTTAGCCCCTACTCTTTTCATTATTGCAGCCAATGCCCTGTTATACATTCTTAGAGACTCTTCTATCTCTCCTAAAGTCCACGGAATCCTACTTCTAAATGGGGAAGAATTGATCAATGCACAGTTTGCTGATGACACAACACTCTTTTTAGATATTAGCAAACATAACTTGGAAGCCCTGGAAGGTAAAATCAAATTTCTAGGGGAAATTTCAAGAGGCAAAGTTTCACAAAGCAAATCTACCATGCTTGGTTGGGAGGAGCAGCCTCCGGATTGGTTGCAGCAATTTGGGATTCAATGTTGAGGTCCTAAAAATATAGTAAGGTACCTAGGAATTCCATTTGCAATATCCCCATCCCTCAAAGATATGTGGCTATGGATTAAAACCAAAATAGAAAAGAAGCTTAACAGATGGGACAATAGATATCTTTCGCTTGCCGGGAGGACATAGGTTTGCCAAAAAATTCTATCTTCCTATAACATTTATTATTCATCAGTATGGATGTTTTCTAATTACCAAATCCTAGAAATACAGAAAACCATCAGGAACTCCTTGTGGTCTGATGGAAAAGGTAAAAAGAAGATCCACTCTGTTAAATGAGAATGGTGCCATAAGGACAAGAGCCTGGGAGGGCTAGGACTTAAGGATTTGAGAATCCAAGGGATTGCTCTTGTAGCAAAGTGGATCTTTCAGGCTCTTGATGGGAATGAACCATGGAAAGTGCTGGTTAGGAATAATATATTGAAGGCCATACCAAAGAAGGCCAAAACTTGGAAATCCCTCCCTTTCTATGACCTTGTGGTTGGAGACTTTGAGGTATTAGTTCAAGGGTCCAATGTCTTCAAATCTATCTGGAAGGCCTGGAGTAGTGTTAAGCCATTCATCAACAACTTTAGAGTCAGCAACAATGAGTTTATCCATGGGGCTAGATCCATTTGGTGGAACCTCTTGCACTCAAACAAGCCCTTGGCCCTTACTCAGGGGTGTTCTGCTAAAGCATGGGTGGCAAAAGGTGTCTGCTACTTTAAAGATATTATTAACGATGATAGGCTACTAGACTGGGATACCCTTAAAGCTAAATTTAATCTTCCGAGTTCACATAAACACACTTATAATATGTTACAGAAAGCCTGTGAAAAGCTCCTACCTAAGAAATGCAATAATGATATAGAATTGTACAAGAATCTCTTGTGGAATAATACCATCTCAGTTCTTAATGTTAAAACTAGTGTTATTTATAAGACCTTAACTTATGATGAAGTAATAATTTCCCATGCTAACAAGATGTGGTCTACAGAGTTCTCAGTTAAACAATGGTAGAAAGTGTTCATTAGACTTTGGAGTATCTCGGTTGCTCCTAAGGAGAAGTGTTTCAAATGGTTGTTGATCTTAAACAGGTTACCAATCAGAAAAGACCATAACAACAGCGATACTTGTAATATTTGTAGGGTTCCTGATTCAGTTAAACATATTTTTTTTTATTGTAGTATAGTGAAAGAAATATGGTTATTATTTGGTATTCAATTTCCTGATCAATTTACTGTTCTTGATGTTATAGTCAGATATGTTAAAAATCTTAAAAAGGATACTAACCTTTTTTGGTATGTTCTTACCTTTGAGATTTTATGGCACATTTGGAAATTAAGAAATGAGGATAAATTTCAGGGATCAAGTAGGGTCCTTACTGAGTCTTTTCATGGACTCACCCTTCATCAAATTCTCTTGCAGGTATCAGTAACGATGAACATAGAGAAGAACAAGTTCCTCAGATTCATAAAGGATGGTAATGCAAAGATGTTCCTTCATGAGCTGGAGAATGGGTATAAATGGAAGAGGACACTCAAAGGGAAGAAAGAGGTGGACCTAGCTTTGGAGACCCTGCGAGCAGAGGTGACTAGAGTGAGAGACCCTATCCAAGATTAGATTCAGATGCTTACAAAACTCCTTGATGGAAAACAAGCTATGTGGATGGAGGGCCCCAGGGGTTGGACCACATGGATGGATGCTCCACAGGAGCAAATACTGCAAAGATAACTGATATACTACATGGATGGATAATGGCTCTTTTTTTCTGAATCAAGAATTAACATATTATATGTATAAAGTTTTACATCTCTATCTATATTTTTTAACTAAACTGTTAAACATGTAAAGGTGGGACCTACCATCCAGGTTGAAACTTTGCAAATGGTTTTGTAATAGTCTTTCTTCCCTTATATGCAATAGAAAAAAACAAAAACAAATAGATTACTTTAAATTTGTCTTATATAAAATTGCCTCACAAAATTGTCATCTTAAATACCCTCATGAAATTAAATTTAAATATGAAGGAAATAATTTTCTTTTTATTTGAGTGAATATTGAAATTTAGATTAAACAAATTAAGTAAGCAATCTCAACCCTTAGATTATATTTAATCTTAGTCCTTAGATGTAGAGTCTACCCACAACCCTAAAATCTTTTACTAATACTAAAATTTGGACTTTTCTTTCATTCCATTGTTGTGGATCTTGCAGGGAAGAATGGAGGAAGAAGAATGCATACATAAGAGTTCTACGAAATCTACCATGCCTCTCTATGAGTTTGCAACCCTTTGCATCAATCAGATTCCTATTTTGTACAAAACCCTCTTAATAGGATAATTTTTCATGCTCTTATTTGCTGGTTAATATATGTGAAAACCCTTTTTGCAAAGATTGAATGATTGATTTAGTTGCAATTTTTGTCAAATTTAGTTGTTTTATTTTATTTTATTTTTTAGATAAAACTTTAAATTGATTTTTATTTTATTTTATTTTCATATTAAACTAGTTCTATGTGAATAAAATGGTTTAGACCATTTAATTTACTTACATAATAAAATAAACTATTTTTGGACTGAATATATATCATTGAACCTTATCTAATAGATTCAAAATTACCTTCATGACTATTAACAGTTTTGAAAAATTTAGTTGAAATTAAACTATTAGTACATTAGTATAAATCTAAAATATTTTCTATTGCTTATGACTTATAAGTAAATTAATTTGTAAGTTCAAAAACCAAAATATAAAGATTCTTTTTAGTAGTATTTCTGATTATATTGTCTTTTAAAAGAATTTTTTTAAAGTTGCATGAAAAGAGTAAAACCATATTTAATTTGATTTTTATCCCATAGCTTTTCTCTCTCAGATTTACTTTCCATTTCCAATCAGTAATTATTTCTTAAATGAAACTAATTAATTCATTAACTAAGTTTCTTTTCTGAACTTACATATAAATATTAATTAATTCATTAACGATTTTTTTTTTCTATCCCACATATAAATATTAATTAATTCATTAACTAAGTTTCTTTTCTAATCCACACATAAATATTAATTACCCCTTTTCCCTTGTTTATAACTAATTAAATTATAAGTTTTAGTGAAAGTTATTGATTAAAAAGTCAATTCAATTAATACTAAATATTTTGCATGTTCAATGTTAAAAAATATGTTTTTGTAATTAAAGTCAATTGCAAAAATAATATTTACTATGCCAAAATTTAAAATAATATAACCTAACATTATTTCATTATTCTCATTTAGTATTAAATCTAGACACTTATAATTTAGTAATATTTAATTTAATAATATTGGATGCGTTAAAATAATGGATTGATATCTTCTCTTTTTTTTGGTATTTGAAAAATCTAATTTATCATTAAACTATGTTAAATTAGGTATTTCAAGATAGATATGCAATGGATCTATTTCATATATTTTATCAATAAATTTACTTAAATTTTAATTCATAATTAAGATAAGTGTTGTTTTCAATGAATTTATTTGAACTTTTAGTGTTTCATGTTATGAATAAATTGAAGCACCATTAGCTTTCTTTGAAATAAAATTAGATTGAAAACTCCAAATTTAGAATATTAATTGAAACCAATAGAAAATCTTAATTAAAAAAAAAAACTATATTTATTTCCTTTCTAAGGGACTAAAATGGATTTTTATTTTATTTCCTAAGATATTACAAAGAAATAAAAAAATTACATATTTTTTGAAATAAAACTAAATAAATTTTATAGATCAAAATTCCTTAATCATTTGGAGGAAAATCCACTTATTTGGTAATGCTCTCATTTGTTGAAAATCTTCAATCCCTTTGATTTCTTCTTGACTTTTCCTCTTGCTCCCTTCCAAAAATTTTAACTTTTTTTCAATTTTCAAGTAAAACTTCTTGCAAAAATCTAGAAAGAGAAAGAGAAACTCCAAAAACAACATTTTGAAAAAAAATGTCTTCCAAAAACAAACCTTATCCAATTCATACAACATTTTGGAGTTGTAAAATAATTTGTACCATCTTAAGAATAATTTTCAAATTAGGTGAGATTCTTCAATTAATAGTTGTAAGAGATTATGTCCAAAATAAAATTGTAACTCCCTTCTTGTAACTCCCTTGTCATAAAAATACCATGAGAGATATTCTTGTCATAGAATTAATTTGTAACTCCCATGTCATAACATTTGCTAAATTAAAATTTGTTCCTTAATAAATAAATAAATATTGAAATCTCCATTTGTCATAGAATATGCTAATAATAAATTTTCTTTCTTCTATTATGCCATGTGTCTTGGCCTTCCCATTTTCTCCTACACCATGTGTTAAAAAAAAACATTTAAATAGATATAAATAAGTATTTATCTATTGTTTAAATTTTAAAATTAATTACTTGCATCTCTTTATATATATATGTATGTATGTATGTATTTTTGGTTTCTTAGTAAAATTAGTTTTTTATATATTAGCCTATTATTATATTTAATTTAATGCATTTATTAATTTTGAGTTTGTTTGATTTATTGGTTGTTTAATTTATTACAAATAAATTATCGATCAATTCCAACCTTACCCAAAATTAATCAAATAATTTTTTCAAATATCCTAACTAAGAGGGTTAAAGAGGGTTATGACAATAAACCAATCGGCCAATCCAAAAGAAGAAGAAGAAATCATCTTGAGATGAAGTAAAAAGTTAAGAAAATATTAAAGGTTTACATTCTTGTGTTAAGAAAATTTAGATCAAATAATATTTAATGTAATTAAAAATATAAATAACTGATCCAAAGTTTTTGATTCCTGGAACAAAATTGAAGAAAGAATGACTTTATTTATTTTGATCTTTGTATTTAAAATTCATTTCATAGACATAAATTTGGAAGTCTAAACTTTTAAAATGAACTACACTTCTAAATTTATGGAATCGCCAACTTAAAAATATTCATAAGAAATCTTAGTAACATCCACTATTTTTTATGAAAACCTAATCCACAAATCCCCAAATTTAAAAATAAAACTACCTAAAGAAAAATAAAATATATAACAACATTACTACTATTTGTGATTGAGATTTACAAGAATCGACATTGATAAAACAACCCCACAATTCCTCTTGCTTCCTAGATCAGAGAGCTCAAACTCTATATTTTGTTCATGTCATATGGTAATATGAATCTCACAATGTAACTAGAGAAAAGTTTAGCAACTACCTTTATTTTGGAAAAAAAAAGGTGCAATTTTAGATAGACAATTAAATTTTTTGAATGATCATAGAAAAAAGAGTTTATATTTGATTTATACCTCCTAAGGATGAATAAACTTAGATACCTACGCAAAGAAGTGTAGGTGTCAAGTAAAAAAGGATGGGCATATTACTGGAGGACTCTTATTTTAGAGAAGGAAAGCAAAAATCACCTCAATCAACCCTGTTTTAATGACACTTTATAAGCAATTCTTTACATAATACAAAAAGGTCACGTTTTATATAAAAAAATTAATATTTTCAAAAGTAAATAGAAACCCCATTGATGTCTAGGAGAAAAAAAGATCAAAAGTTACTTATGAAATATTATGAGATTTGATTTTTCCTTTGAGATCATTTTGTAAAAATTGATGAATAATAAAAGTAATGGAGAGTTTGTACTGTTAGGCCCAATATGGAAAGCTAATGTACTAAGAGGGGAGGGGTGAATCAGTACTTCAAAACTTTTCTTGAACAATAACTTTACTGCTAAGCATAAACTGAATATTGTTGAAACGTAATATAATGCTAAAACAAATAAATAACAATCATACATGATTCACTCCTTAACACATATATTTTGATTACGTAGAAACTCTTGGTTAGAGAGAAAAACTGCAGTGGGGATGGCACCCACAACTTCACTACTACAATAATAAAGGTTGCTCAGTTAGAGCTACATGTTTAGCTATTTTTGATAGCTTACCCTGTTAGGAGTATCAAGATCTTTAGATCTACCTTGCTAAAGGATTTTACAACACTTAAACCAAATGCTGCACCTGGTTAAAGGCTTTACAATTTATAGACTTTGTTAGAGTCTTTTACCCTGTTAAAGGTTTCTCTTACAACTCAAAATATTACAATCAAAATCTTACAAAATATTTGCAACTTCACATCTGAAATGCTGTAGCAGATTCTATGTGCTCAAAATGAAATTACCTTGCTTATAGCATACCTCGGTAACCCATAAATTAATTCGGTAAACCCTTCTTGTTTACTCTGTTCCTTGACTATTCTCTGAAATCCTTCTCGGTGACCTCTGTGTATCTTTGTCAATCATAATAGTCATAACATTCAGTGCTTGTAGTACCCCTCCTCGCTCAGCCTCTTTTGTATGTTTTGAGTTACTTCAGTGACTGTTCTGTGGAACATTATTGTATTTTGATTTGGATATTATGCGATGTTATTTCATGCTTTATCTGGATTTATGGTGTATGATTTTATGTAATATTTCAATGCTTATGATTAATGTTATTTTATGGATCATTAACATGGACTGACACTTTTCCCTTTTGTTGCGATGCGTTATTTGTATGTTACATGTTTGCAAGTGTATTGGGATGCGAGGGGATGATTTTCCTTCACTCACTCTAGTGAGATAGGGAACGTCATGATTCTTCTTCATTGGTGTGTTTACCATGTTTGTATATATATTGGTCTATATGCACGTGTGGTTCTTTGGTGCAGGACATTGCAGGTACTAGTACCGGGTAGGTACGGGGTATTGACTCCACCTGGTTTCATAGGTCTGAGTATGCCTTATATAACTGATGGGAGTGGAGGAGATAGTTGTTGTACCCTAGCTTGACCGCAGTTACACTCGTGTGAGTGTTGTCAATTGGTTGTGTTTCCCCGTCTGGTTGTTATGCATGTCATGGTGCCTTTATTTGGTCATTTGAGAGTCGTCATTTGATCTGTCTTGGTTTTGCATGCTTCTGTTTATTTAAATGGTTATTTAATTTAAATGGATGATGTTATCTTGTGTTGGCGTAATCATTTAATTAATATGCTCTGTGATTATTGATTTATTTAAATTGATGAATTGCTAGATTAAATGGTTAAATGGCTTAATTTATTGTGTAAAGTTGCATTGATATTTTTGTGAAATAAATAAATTGCATTGCCATATAAAAAAGAAAAAGGTAAAATGCTTATGTTGAAGGAAATATTTATGGAAAAAGAAAGAAATAAAAGCTTTCCTTTTTTCTTTTTCATTTGACTTTTGCCTTTTCATTTTAATTGTTGGAAAGAATTATTATTTTTGGGAAAGAAATAAATATGATTTCCTTTTAGTTTTAAAATATTTAAATTTGATTGGATGAAAAACTTTAAGCCAGAAGCTTGGGTTAAAAGATATTTTGGGCATCCATTTTGGGAATTCACAACAGGAGAAGAAGAGAATTTTGGAGAGAAAATTCCGGAAAAACTCCCTGGAGGAATTGGAAATTCGACCTGGCTGCAAGACTGGTTGTTCTTCATCTCTTTGCTTGCTAGTTGCTTCAAGGTTTGAGGTTTCCTTCTTGTTTTCAATTTGTTTGTAATTTTCAGTTTGCTTCCTGTGCATGGAAATTTATTCAATCTTCCTATAGATGCTTGTGATATGATTGAAATGGAAGAATAAGTGTTTATTTCTGCCGGTTTTGTGAAATCTATATGATATGGTTGTATTCAGGAAAGAAATGGTTCATTTATCTTTCTACTGTGTGTTTTGTTCTTGGAAATCAATTTATTGATTTGCCTCTTCTTTGAGAAGAAAGAATTTTAGATTGGGCTGGCTGGGTGCATCCTTGTTTCTATTTAGTCATGATTTGGTTAGTCAGTATTTCTAGTATGTTTATTTCACCTTTTACCTTGCTAGAAAAACTCTTCCTTGGAATTTTAGAAATTGGCACTGTATGTGTGTGCCCGTGAAATAATTCTGGAAACGAACCGGTTTGAAGTGGTAAGTGCAACCGGTTTGAAGTGGTAAGTGCAACCGGTTTGAAGTGGTAAGTGCTACCGGTTTGAAGTGGTGTTTGACCGGTTTGAAGTGGTAAGTGCAACTGGTTTGAAGTGGTAAGTGCAACCAATTTGAAGTGGTAAGTGCAACTAGTTTGAAGTGGTAAGTGCAACCTGTTTGAAGTGGTAAGTGCTACCGGTTCGGAGAGGTGTTTGACCGGTTTGAAGTGGTAAGTGCAATCAATTTGAAGTGGTAAGTGCAACCAGTTTGAAGTGGTAAGTGCTACTGGTTCGAAGTGGTGTTTGACTGGTTTGAAGTGGTAAGTGCAACCGGTTTGAAGTGGTAAGTGCAATCGGTTTGAAGTGGTAAGTGCTACCGATTCAAAGTGGTATTTGATCGGTTTGAAGTGGTAAGTGCAACCAGTTTGAAGTGGTAAGTGCTACTGGTTTGAAGTGGTGTTTGACCGGTTTGAAGTGGTAAGTGCTACCAGTTTGAAGTGTTAAGTGCAACCGGTTCGAAGTGGTAAGTGCTACCGGTTCAAAGTGGTGTTTGACCGGTTTGAAGTGGTAAGTGTTACTGGTTTGAAGTGGTAAGTGCAACCGGTTTGAAGTGGTAAGTGTTACCAGTTTGAAGTGGTAAGTGTGACCGGTTGGAAGTGGTAAGCGTTACTGGTTGGAAGTGGTAGTGTTACCAGTTGGTAGTGGTAGTGTTACCAGTGGTAACAACACTACCGGTAAGTGGTGTCTATTGCCTAACAGCAGTACAATTGTGGGTTGGTTTGACCCCCACTTAGCTTTGAGCCCTCATTGATCTCCAACCTGGTTTGTGTTAAGAACTTAAATTTTATTAATGAAATGTTTAAAGTGGTATTGCGTGATGTAATGTGATCTTCATGTGATTTTTTAATTATGTGGTTAATAAATTTATCAATGAAAATTAAGGCATGAATTAGAGATTCAAATGGGTAGATTTGGATTATTGTTTTGGAAATTGATTAGATGTGACTGCTGGAAGGGAGTGTTTAGTTAATTTTCAATCAATTATGTTGCAAGTGTTTATGATGCTGATATTTTCAAAGATTGTCTGAGTGCGGATTTGATGTATTTTTCTATCCTTGCAAGTGTGTATTGTGATATTTTGGTCTGTGGTTAAGTCATCCTGTGGTGGTGTAATTGGTACCTTTGACCAAGTGATATATGTTGGCTCTGTTGTCTTAACCATGTAGTGTCTTTGCCTTATGGTTAGTCAAGAGTCAGTATGTCCTTGTTTGACCACTTGTTTTTTGATAGTGGTGTTATGGTTGTCTGCTTCGCCATAGGGTCCTCCGAGAGTGACCATGCCTATGTAGTGTCCTTTGAGAGAGTGGCTTTCGCTTGGGGGTTGCACCCAAAGTGGTAGGCATTACAACCCAGCGAAAGTCAGATAATAACTGGTAATCTAATGAAATGATTAGGTGGGTAGTATCATAACATTAATAAAGATAATTGTACCTCGTGCATAGGTGAGTGCTAGTATAGGGCTCATAATGTTTTGAGAAGGCTTGGAATGGCAAACCAACCACCTTGTCATCATGAAAGGCTAGTAGGGTCTGCATAAGACTTAGTTGGAGCTGGACGGTCGGGAGAGGTTACCAGGACAGTGATCCGGGACCTATGGAGACCGTACAAGGGTAACCATCTTAAGCTATGCGATGACACTCTCTCATTTGGTGCACTTGTGTTTGTGATGTTTGTTCACTTATGTTTGTGAAGTTGAGTCACTCGGATTCTTGTGGAGTCTTATTGTGCTGTCATGGAGTCATATTGTTTTGTCGACCATGTCATGCTTATGCTTGTTTGAGGGTCCTCAGCTATCTCCTAGCACAGTGGGGTGATTCCTTTTGGGAATTACATGGTCGGTTGGTAGTGCCACTTCCCATCGGATGTTCAGATTTGTGTCTTCATGCGAGGATTGGCTTCACTGGTGTTCCTGTGGTTCGTGACTCATGCTTCAACTCATGTTTTGGAGATTATTGGTATTTGTAGACCTATGTGGTCATTGTATCATTGTAATTATTGATCTTATGTAACCTTGTAACAGGATAAGATCTATCCTTATATATTTATTGAGAAGCTATGTATTGAAAGAGTAATGTAATCCTATGTTTGGATGTTTTTATCAAGTTTCCTTGATGATGTTAGTAAATGCTTATTGAAGTGGAAATTATGTTGTATCCTTTCAATCTTTCTATGATGAATCTTTATTTGCTTATGGCTTCTTGAGATCATTGGGTTTATGGTGTACATGTGGATTTATGATGTTGTGAAAATTATTCTTGAAGTTAATTCTTCGTTGGTAACCCTTAAGGAATTCTGGTGTAAGTCTTTCGCTTGTGTTATCATGCATGTGTGTAAATGAACTTATGATGTTTATACTTTTATAAAAAAAATTAAAAAAAAATAAATTTCACCCTTGTTATGGTTTTTCCTTTGGGGTTCCTGACAGGGTACTACATTTGGTATCAGAGCCCATGTTTCAACACTGGGTACTTTGGGTTTGTAGTGAGCCCATTTGCCTTGACCTTTTTGTGTAGGTCTTGTGGTGTGACTTCCTTGTGTCTTTCTCTGCCTTTGATTTGAACCTTTTTCTCTTGTGCAGTGTTATGTCATGGCTAGGAAAGCCAAGGGCGGTGGCCATGTTGGTGGGCACACCAAAGGCAGAGGAGGAGGAAGGGGTCGACGTTTTGATCGCCATAGTCCTTCACCACCACCCACTCATGTGAGTGTGGATAAGGAGCAGTCAGTTCATCAGGAGGAACTGCCTTCAGTAGAGCAGTTTCTCAAAAGGGAGGAGCTACGTCAGATGTTTCAGGAGGTGCTAGCTAGACTAGGCCCCAGACCCGAGATGGATCAGCCCATCCATGGCTGGGTAGAGGAACCACTTCAATAGTTTCTAGAGAGAGAGAGAGATCTCCTAGAAGGAGAGAGGTCCCAGTGGACCCGGATTCAGCTATCTTAGGGCACATGAGGGACTTGATGAGGTCCAATCCTCCCTTCATTGATGGAAAAGGTACCGTTCTCGAGGCAGAGACTTGGTTATCAATCTAGACTAGTGTTTTACTATGTATCCTTACAGTAGTAACACCAAGGCAAGATGTGTGATCATGCGTCTAGAGAGCTTCGCATCTATTTGGTGGAAATTAGAGGAGGAGAGGATCAGTGTGAGCATTAACACCGCATCTTGGGAGATCTTTTTGGAGAGGTTCAGGGCACGATTCCTCTCACCCTAGTGGAGGCAGTCGTGAGCAGATGAGTTCTATGCTTTGTGCCAGTTTGGGTTGTCAGTGGATCAGTTTGAGAATAAGTTCTATGAGCTCAAATAGTATGCTGAGATCGATAATGATGAGGCTATGCTGGTGCAGCACTTCTTGAGGGGTCTTAATGACTGCATCAGTGGAGGAGTGTGAGTTTTTGAGCCTGCTTCAGTAGAAATAGCCATGGTGAAAGCTAGGTTGGTAGATTAGAACCTTAGCCATGCTCATGGTGGCCAGTCTGGAGTTGAGATGGGGAGTGATCCTTTCAGTGGATCTAGAGGTAGAGGGAATCAGTCCGAGACTGCTGCACCTTTTAGGGGTCCTTAGACCCCAGCCAAGGGTGGACAACAGCAGCAGCAGCAGCCGCTGTCGAGACCAAAGCAGTCTCAGGGCCAGCAGGGTGGCATCCCTCAGTCTCGAAATAGAAAGAGATGGCTAAGGAGTAGGTAGACCTTTCCAGGGCAGTCTTCTCAGGGAGCATCTCAAGCCCCTAGTGGGCAGAGCTTTTAGCAATCTAGTGGACCGTCTAGGAGTAGAGGACTTGGCAGTGGAGCTTGCTTTACTTGTGGTCAGTTTGGCCACAAGGCCGCTCAATGTCCTCGACATTCTCATCAGTCGGTTAGTCAGAGGCCAGCCACATCAGAGCTGATAGTGGGGAATGCAGGCAGATCCCATAGAGTTTTTGCAGCGGTGGATGACCACCAGGTTGAGCATCAGAGTACTGTGATTGAGACCATAGGTGTGTTGCGTGGTACCCCTATCTTTGTACTTTTTGATTCCAGTGCTTTAGATTCTTTTATTTCTTCATCCATTGTGGAGCGGTGCGGGCTTGTGTCTGCTACGCAAGAAGATAGGTGGCAAGTAGAGTTGGCTACCAGTGTGCCAGTGTTTGTAGATGCCTTCATTCCCAGCTGTGAGTTGGACTTAGGACCCTTTGTCACTTCGATGGATGTTTGAGTTATTCCTTGGGGGTCCTATGGAGTTGTGTTGGGGATGGATTGGTTATAATCTCACAACACTTGTGTAGACTATTGTCAGAAGATAGTAGAGTGTGTAGATGACCATGGTAGGAGAATGGGGATCGTTAGAGTTCAGTGATCGATATCCTTATGTATGATTTCCGCTATGCAACTTAGGCGGTGCATGCGTCAAGGGTGTCAGCTTTTTGCAGTTGCTCTTGAGGATGTAGATGAGGGAGAGAGTCAAGAAATTTCTCTTGATGGTCACCCTATTCTTCAAGAGTATCTAGATGTGTTTCCTTTGGATATTCCTGGTACGCCTCCGAAACGAGACATAGATTTTTGCATTGACTTGGTTCCTGGAGCGGAACCTATTTCGAGAGCACCATATTGGATGACTACTCAGGAGTTGAGAGAGTTGAAGTTGCAAGTTGAGGAGTTGTTGGCCAAGGGATTCATTCATCCTAGTGTATCTCCTTCGGGTGCGCTAGTTATCTTCGTCAAGAAGAAGGATGGTTCTCTTTGATTATGCATTGATTATCGACAGTTGAATAAGGTAACCATCCGGAACCGATATCCATTGCCTCGAATTGATGATCTCTTTGATCAGGTGAAGGGAGCCAAGGTGTTCTCTAAGATAGACCTAAAGTCTGGGTATCATCAGTTGTGCATTCATGATGCAGACATTCATAAGAGGCATTTCATACTCGTTATGGTCACTATGAGTTCACAGTGGTGCCATTTGGGTTGATGAATGCGCCTTCAGTGTTCATGAGTCTTATGAATGGGGTTTTTTGCACCTACCTTGACCACTTTGTTCTTGTGTTCTTGGATGACATATTGATTTATTCTAGATCCAGGGAAGAGCATGAGAGTCAATTGTGTCAGGTATTGTAGTGCTTGAGGGAGAATCAGCTTTTTGCAAATTTAACAAAGTGTGATTTCTTCTAGTCAGAGGTGGGCTATCTTGGTCATATAGTTTCGGGAGAAGGTGTATCTATGGATCCTTCTAAGATCCAAGCCATTGTTGATTGGCCAATGCCGACCAATGTTTCTAAAGTTCATAGTTTCATGGGTTTGGCTGGATATTACCATCGCTTTGTTCAGAGATTTTCTTGGATAGGCCATCCGATTACTTCTCTTTAGAGGAAAGGGAAGAAGTTTGTTTGGATAGAGAAGTGCGAATTGGCTTTTCATACCTTGAAGGAACTCCTTGTTAGTGCTATGATTTTGGCAGTTCCTGACCCATCTAGAGATTTCAAGGTATGCACAGATGCCTCTTTGGAGGGTATAGGTGCGGTGCTTATGCAGGATGGACGTGTGGTTGCCTATGAGTCTCGCAAACTCAAGGATCATGAGTTGAACTATCTAGTTCATGACTTGGAGTTGACAGTTGTAGTGCATGCGTTGGTTTGTTGGAGACATTTCCTGTTGGGGCGTCGGTTTGAGCTGCATAGTGATCACCACAGTTTGCAGTATATTTTCACGCAACCGAACTTGAATGCTCGACAGCAAAGATGGATAGAATTCTTCTGTGAGTATGATTTTGAGGTTCATTATATTCAGGGGAAAGAGAATGTGGTGGCAGATGCTTTAAGCCGTAGGTGACATGAGGTTGCAGTATTGTCCCTTGGTGTGGATTTGGGTGAGAGAATTCTTGGAGTTCTTCCTTAGGACACTTGGTATTAGGATGTTAGAGCCATGGTGGAGTCTGGAAGACCATTGGAGGGTAGATTTTTTGGATATACTCTTGAGTCAGATGGTCTTCTTAGACATCTTGGATGGATCTATGTACCTCCTTTGGAGGGCCTTCGCATTTTGATCATGACTGAGGCCCATCATGCACCTTATTCGGCACACCCTAGTGTCAAGAAGATGCACACAGATCTTAGACAAATATATCATTGGGCTGGTATGAAACATGACATTACTGATTTTGTGTCTAAGTGTTTGGAATGTCAGTGGGTGAAGGCGGACCATCAGCACCCTGCAGGGCTTTTACAACCAAATTTGATATCGGATTGGAAATGGGATATCATTTCCATGGATTTCATAGTAGGGTTTCCTATTTCTTCACAACGTCATGATGCCATCATGGTCATTGTGGATAGATTGACCAAATTTTCTCATTTTGTTCCTATTCGGTCTTCTTATGCCGCAACAGTGTTGGCATGAGTCTTCTTGGAAGATGTGGTGAGGTTGCATGGGATTCCAAGGCGGATCATTTCTGATAGAGACCCTGTCTTTACATCGGCCTTGTGGACCTCACTTCAGCATGCTTTGGGGACCCAGTTGAACTTTAGTTCAGCTTATCACCCAGAGATCGATGGCCAGACTGAGCGTGTGAATCAAGTCTTGGAGGACATGCTTCACATGTATGTTATGGATCAGCAGTCATGCTGGGAGGAATATCTTTGCCTTGTGGAGTTTGCTTACAACAATGGTTATCATAGCTCTATAGGCATGTTGCCCTTCCAGGCATTGTATGGTCATCCTTGCCATACTCCTTTGAGTTGGGATCAGTTGGAGGATAGGGTGTGTTTAGGCCCGGATTTGCTTCGTGAGATGGAGCAGTAGGTTGAGCAGATTTGTGGGCATTTGGTTGCTACCCAGGATAGGCAGAAGAAGTATGCCGATGCTCATAGAGTCAATCGCCAGTTTTCAGTTGGTGACCATGTGTTCTTGAGAGTGCATCCGCGGAAGAGTCTGATCCATTATGGAAAGGGTTCTAAGTTGCACCTCATTTTGTAGGCCCTTTTGAGATCCTTGAGAGGATAGGAATTGTTGCCTACCATCTTGCCTTGCTGTCGAGTCTATCCTGCATCCATGATGTCTTTCATGTTTCTATTCTTTGTCCTTATCATTGTGATGTGACCCATGTTCTTGATTGGAATGCTTTGCAGGTCGAGGATGGGCAGCTATCCATGGAGACCGTGCGCATCCTTCAGCATTAGGATTTGACCCTTAGGGATCGCACCATCAAGCAGATAAGGGTCCTATGGGACCCCAGTGATGAGTCCTCTGCAACTTGGGAAGATGCAGCGAAGATGAGAGAGATTTATTCTTATCTATTTTAGGCTTCCAGGAGTAAGCCTAGGCTTGGGGGGGAGGATGTAGTACCCCTCCTCACTCAGCCTCTTTTGTATGTTTTGAGTTACTTCAGTGATTGTTTTGTGGAACATTATTGTATTTTGATTCGTATATTATGTGATGTTATTTCATGCTTTATCTGGATTTATGGTGTATGATTTTATGTAATATTTCAGTGCTTATGATTAATGTTATTTTATGGATCATTAACATGGACTGACACTTTTCCTTTTGTTGCGATGCATTATTTGTATGTTGCGTGTTTGCAAGTGTATTGGGATGCGAGGGGATGACTTTCCTTCACTCACTCCGGTGAGACAAGGAATGTCACAATTCTCCTTCATCGGTGTGTTTACAGTGTTTGTATATATATTGGTCTATATGCACGTGTGGTTCTTTGGTGAAGGACATTGCAGGTACTAGTATCGAGTAGGTATGGGGTATTGACTCCACCTGGTTTCACAGGTCTGAGCATGCCTTATATATCCGATGGGAGTGGAGGAGATAGTTGTTGTACCCTAGCTTGACCATAGTTACACTCGTGTGAGTGTTGTCAGTCGGTTGTGTTTCCCCGTCTGGCTATTATGCATGTCATGGTGCCTTTATTTGGTTATTTGAAGTCGTCATTTGATCTGTTTTGGTTTTGCATGCTTCCGTTTATTTAAATGGTTATTTAATTTAAATGGATGATGTTATCTTGTGTTGGCGTAATCATTTAATTAATATGCTCTGTGATTATTGATTTATTTAAATTGATGAATTTCTAGATTAAATGGTTAAATGACTTAATTTATTGTGTAAAGTTGCATTGATATTTTTGTGAAATAAATAAATTGCCTAGCCATTTAAAAAAGAAAAAGGTAAAATGCTTATGTTGAAGGAAATATTTATGGAAAAAGAAAGAAATAAAAGCTTTCCTTTTTGTTTTTTCATTTGACTTTTGCCTTTTCATTTTAATTATTGGAAAGAATTATTACTTTTGGGAAAGAAATAAATATGATTGCCTTTTAGTTTTAAAATATTTAAATTTGATTGGATGAAAAACTTTAACCTAGAAGCTTGGGTTAAAAGATATTTTGGGCATCCATTTTGGGAATTCACAATAGGAGAAGAAGAGAATTTTGGAGAGAAAATTCTAGAAAAACTCCCTGGAGGAACTGGAAATTCGACCTGGCTGCAAGACTGGTTGTTCTTCATCTCTTTGCTTGCTAGTTGCTTCAAGGTTTGAGGTTTCCTTCTTGTTTTCAATTTGTTTGTAATTTTCAGTTTGCTTCCTGTGCATGGAAATTTATTCAATCTTCCTGTAGATGCTTGTGATATGATTGAAATGGAAGAATAAGAGTTTATTTTTGCCGGTTTTGTGAAATCTATATGATATGGTTGTATTCAGGAAAGAAATGGTTCATTTATCTTTCTAATGTGTGTTTTATTCTTGGAAATCAATTTATTGATTTGCCTCTTCTTTGAGAAGAAAGAATTTTAGATTGGGCTTGTTGGGTGCATCCTTGTTTCTATTTAGTCATGATTTGGTTAATCAACATTTCCAGTATGTTTATTTCACCTTTTACCTTGCTGGAAAAACTCTTCCTTGGAATTTTAGAAATTGGCACTGTATGTGTGTGCCTGTGAAATAATTTTGGAAATGAACTAGTTTGAAGTGGTAAGTGCAACCAGTTTGAAGTGGTAAGTGCTACCGGTTCGAAGTGGTGTTTGACCGGTTTGAAGTGGTAAGTGCAACCAGTTTGAAGTGGTAAGTGCTACCAGTTCAAAGTGGTGTTTGACCGGTTTGAAGTGGTAAGTGCAACCGGTTTGAAGTGGTAAGTGCTACCAGTTCGAAGTGGTGTTTGACCGGTTTGAAGTGGTAAGTGCAACCGATTTGAAGTGGTAAGTGCAACCAGTTTGAAGTGGTAAGTGCTACCGGTTTGAAGTGGTGTTTGACCAGTTTGAAGTGGTAAGTGCAACCGGTTTGAAGTGGTAAGTGCAACCGGTTTGAAGTGGTAAGTGCTACCAATTCGAAGTGGTGTTTGACCAGTTTGAAGTGGTAAGTGCAACTGGTTTGAAGTGGTAAGTGCTACTGGTTCGAAGTGGTGTTTGACCGGTTTGAAGTGGTAAGTGCAACCAGTTTGAAGTGGTAAGTGCAACCGGTTTGAAGTGGTAAGTGCAACCGGTTCGAAGTGGTGTTTGACCGGTTTGAAGTGGTAAGTGCTACTGGTTTGAAGTGGTAAGTGCAACCGGTTTGAAGTGGTAAGTGCTACCGGTTTGAAGTGGTGTTTGACCGGTTTGAAGTGGTAAGTGTTACCGGTTTGAAGTGGTAATTGTTACCGGTTTGAAGTGGTGTTTGATCGGTTTGAAGTGGTAAGTGCAAGCGGTTTGAAGTGGTAAGTGTTACCTGTTTGAAGTGGTAAGTGTGACCGGTTGGAAGTGGTAGTGTTACCGGTTGCTAGTGGTAGTGTTACCAGTGGTAACAACACTACCGGTAAGTGGTGTCTGTTGCCCGGTAGCAGTACAACTATGGGTTGGTTTGACCCCCACTTAGCTTTGAGCCCTCACCGATCTCCAACCCGGTTTGTGTTAAGAACTTAAATTTTATTAATGAAATGTTTAAAGTGGTATTGCGTGATGTAATGTGATCTTCATGTGATTTTTTAATTATGTGGTTAATAAATTTATCAATGAAAATTAAGGCATGAATTAGAGATTCAAATGGGTAGATTTGGATTATTATTTTGGAAATTGATTAGATGTGACTGCTGGAAGGGAGTGTTTAGTTAATTTTCAATCAATTATGTTGCAAGTGTTTATGATGCTGATATTTTCAAAGATTGTCTGAGTGCAGATTTGATGTATTTTGCTGTCCTTGCAAGTGTGTATTGTGATATTTTGGTCTGTGGTTCAGTCATCCTGTGGTGGTGTAATTGGTACCTTTGACCAAGTGATATATGTTGGCTCCGTTGTCTTAACCATGTAGTGTCTTTGCCTTATGATTAGTCAAGAGTCAGTATGTACTTGTTTGACCACTTGTTTTCTGATAGTGGTGTTATGGCTGTCTGCTTTGCCATAGGGTCCTCGGGGAGTGACCATGCTTGTGTAGTGTCCTTTGAGAGAGTGGCTTTCACTTGGGGGTTGCACCCAAAGTGGTAGGCATTACAACCCAGCAAAAGTCAAATAATAACTGGTAATCTAATAAAATGATTAGGTGGGTAGTATCATAACATTAATAAAGATAATTGTACCTCGTGCATAGGTGAGTGCTAGTATAGGGCTCATAATGTTTTGAGAAGGCTTGGAATGGCAAACCAACCACCTTGTCATCATGAAAGGCTGGTAGGGTCCGCATAAGACTTAGTTGGAGCTGGACGGTCGGGAGAGGTTACCAAGATAGTGAGCCAGGACCTATGTAGATTGTACCAAGGTAACCATCTTAAGCTATGTGATGACACTCTTTCATTTGGTGCACTTGTGTTTGTGATGTTTGTTCACTTATGTTGGTGAAGTTGAGTCACCCAGATTCTTGTGGAGTCTTATTGTGCTGTCATGGAGTCGTATTGTTTTGTCGACCATGTCATGCTTATGCTTGTTTGAGGGTCCTCAGCTATCTCCTAGCATGGTGGGGTGATTCCTTTTGGGAATTACATGGTCGGGTGGTAGTGCCACTTCCCATCAGATGTTCGGATTTGTGTCTTCATGTGAGGATTGGCTTCGCAGGTGTTCCTGTGGTTCGTGACTCATGCTTCATCTCATGTTTTGGAGATTATTGGTATTTGTAGACCTATGTGGTCATTGTATCATTGTAATTATTGATCTTATGTAACCTTGTAACTGGATGAGATCTATCCTTATATGTTTATTGAGAAGCTATGTATTGAAAGAGAAATGTAATCCTATGTTTGGATGTTTTTATCAAGTTTCCTTGATGATGTTAGTAAATGCTTATTGAAGTGGAAATTATGTTGTATCCTTTCAATCTTTCTATGATGAATCTTTATTTGCTTATGGCTTCTTGAGATCAATGGGTTTATAATGTATATGTGGATTTATGATGTTGTGAAAATTATTCTTGAAGTTAATTCTTCATTGGTAACCCTTAAGGAATTCTGGTGTAAGTATTCCACTTGTGTTATCGTGCATGTGTGTAAATGCACTTATGATGTTTATACTTAAAATTTTTTTTTTTTTGTTTCACCCTTGTTATGGGTTTTCCTTCGGGGTTCCTGGTGGGGCACTATAGTGCTTTCCCATGATTTTTCTCTTCACATATGCTTGCCTCATACATACATATTGATCCTCAATTTATGCTAAATAAATAGATCTCTTAGGACGGTGACCTGTTCATGCTTTGATCTTACAAACATGATTCATCAAATGAATAACCCTAGAAATTATTTCATTGGATAGAAGTCCTCAAAATCATACACAATCTAGAAGTGCAATTTCCTATGTGATAACGGTTCTTTGTTCCTCGATCTTGTAACATGTTTTCACATATGTGTCTAGGTTCATTGAATTTGGTAACACGTTTTCACTTGGTTCAGGTTACTCGGTATACCTTCTTTGCTGCTCGGTAGACATAGAATGTTACTCGATAGATAGCTCGGTGTATACTAAACTCTATGACTTCTTTCTTCTGTAACCGACTGCTTTAGTGGTTACCGACTGAATATTTCGGTAGTGTTAACCGACTAGAGTATATAGGATGACTTTGGATATAAAACTAATGACAACTTAGTAAATAGTAACAATCTCCCCTTTTGACATTAGTTTTGAAATGTTTGACAAAACTCCTTTCAAAGTCATAACTCAAAATCTATATACTTACAAAATTTGACTAAACTGACAATATATACAATAGTCAATAAATAGTATACTTAGATATACTCCCCTTATCAATATACTCTACATAATTTTGGTTTTGCATGCTCGGTGATCAATGTTCTGTATTTACCGCATTTGTTCTTTTCTCTTTGATCACTGCTCCCCCTGTCAAAATTACCTGTATGAGTTTATACTCTGATCTGCTCGGTATACGCATATACTATACTCCCCCTTTTTTGATACTCATATGCTACACTCCCCCTTTTTGACAAACATCAAAACTAGTTACCATTCGGTGGAGGCAACTAGTCAAAAATGGATTTATACTTTGTACTGGCATCGGTGAGAGCGGTAGAGAGGGAATCCTTGACACTGTCCATTAAACAATTTTGAGCTGTAATGTTAGCTAATAGTGAGATTAAACCATCTAATGTGCTTCCCTCTTGTGTAGTAGATAAATAGGTAGCTTGGTTGAGCTGTTCTTAGACAAAGGACAAGTGTGGAATGAATAAGGTTTGAAGAGTCATGATATCCATTCTGATCTTGTGCTCTTCATTTCGAAGTTCTAACTGTTGAGCCATAAGATTTTGCAATTTGGTGTAGAAATTCTGAATAGAATTTGGCTCAGTGGTCAAGTTATTGGAGAGATCGGTGATCTCTTGTTCTATAACTTCAATTTTATTCTTGATATCTTTAATGAATAAAGAGAATGTACAGAGCTTTTGAAATAAATAAAGAATATGTTTGAGTTGAGGGGACAACTCAGCAATGAGGTTGACAAGCTTAACTTTACCGACAACAATGGCTTTCTGTACTTCTTTAATCATTTTGGTAGAGAGCTCTTTGTCCTTCAGTTTGCTCAGGTACTCAGATGCATCTACGCCTGATGCTTCTAATTTGGTGAGGAGTTCATCCAGTTGCACATGGATGGCTGCATCTTTTGTCATGGAAGCTTCAGGTAGCATGTCTGTTAATAATGCTTTCACCTTCTGAAGTACTCTATTTTTCTTCTGAATAGCCATTTGTTTCTCTTGTTCAACTTTGGCTTTGCATAGTTCACCAAATTCAATAAGTGCTTGCCCTTTTAATTTGTATATGTACATTCGGCAACACAATTGGTTTTGACAAATCTATCTTGAAACTATGCTTTTTCATTTTCTTTTCCTTAGGGGATGAGGCTTTCATCGATTGAACCAGTACAATGGCTTGGGAGGCTTATTCACCCTTGATAGGTTGCTCGGTAGAGGCAACACTTTTGTCAATTGCTTTAGCCTTAGATGTAGCCTTCGGTGATTTCATGCTTGGGGTCTCGGTTGTAACAGTTTCAATGCATGTAGGGGCTTGAGAAGTCTGTTCCTTGGTGGCCTGAGAAGTAGTTTCTCCTTCTATAGACTGGTGACCCTCTTTTCCTTGTTCAGTATCCTGAGGAGTCTCAGTTGAAACATGTTGACTTACCGGAGGATAGGGCTAGACTTGTTCCAAAACTGACTCACTTGATACTAGTTTGGCATAAGCATTCCCTTCTATCATTTCCTATTCCTATACCTCGGTATCCATGACATTTTCATCAAGTTGTATAGTGGACGTAGGATCTTGCTCGGTAATATCAACAATTTCAACCTCACTTTGCTGCTCATTAGCACTCTTGATTTGAAAGATTTGCTGCCATTGTTCTTTTGTCTCCTTCTCCACTTCAAAATAGAGGCCATTCATTAGTTTCAAGGCTTTTTGCTTGACTAGGAATTTTGTCTGGTAGTTTTTCAGATGTTCACTTATCTCATCTACCGACATGTTTGGAAAGAGATGTACCAAATTTCTTTCTCTTATCTGTTTTTCTGAGTCCAGGGCATATTGCCACCTATTATCAATATGTGAATACAATTCTTTTGGAAGAGAGTTAGATACTTCCAATGGGACCAATCAGAATTTCAGAAGAGTGCAGATTACAACTTCTTCTATTTGTCTCTTCTCATCTTCAATTCTGGAGTCATATTTGACATATCTAAATGCTCCAAATCCACCATATTGTTTCAAATTTGTACAAAAATTTTCAACACTATGTACATTTTCCTTTGTACTCTTAACAATCTAAAATTTGCTAACATCTTCAGACTCTGTGTCACTTGACTCTTTGCTCAAAATGAGTTTCCAAGACATTTTCTTGTAAGTCCTTGTGACCTTAGGTAGTTCAACAGTTTTCTACTTCTTACTCGGTGATACTGTAGATGATCTAGTATTAGGTCGCTTTACTGGAGGAGTCGGTGATACCTGTGATGTGTCTTGTTTCTTCCTCTTCAAAATTTTTCCTTTTGGCAACTCAGTGCTCAATGTAACAACAACTTCATGAGCTTCAGATTCTTCCTCAATTGCAAGTAGTTCACTTTTGGCAGGAGTGGATGTAGAGCCTTCTCCAAATTTTTCAGTCAAGACTTTGATCATCTTTGTAGCTTTTCTTGTTGCCTTTGGTACAACTATGCTCATTTTCACTTTTTCTTTAACCTCTTCATAGGTTCCGTATTTGAGCTTGGTAGTATGCCTTGGAAGTGCAAGATAGGCATCTATCTTCTATTGTGAAATGTCAAAGTCAATCTCATAACCCATAGGTGGCAAAGATTGAGTTCTTGGTTCTACTGCATTGACATAGCAGTAGTCGGTGTCTACTTCAAAACATATATCTTCCTTATATTTCTCCACTAACTAGGGTGGTATTCTATACCTGTTATGCATCTTTTCCTGAAACTTGCTAAAGTAATCATCCATAATATTATTAAAGTTATCACCTACCGTTTGATGAAGTCATTGATTTGATGGGTGATTGGTCGGTGTAGCTCCAAACTACTTTACCAACTGATGGAAAGAACTTCTGAAAATAGAAAAACATGCATACTAAGAGTGATCCAAACTTCAGTGTGTTAGCCGAGTTGTTCTTCTTTGGCTTCCTTATGGTGTTTAGATTTTCAAACAGATTTTTCAGCAACACTTCACAAAGATCAATCTTCATTCCCTTCTTCATAATTTTATATGCTAAATCAACAGCTGCACATGGTATACTGTTTTCCCTTGCCGATTGAAAGAAACAATAACCATTGACTCTAATTGCAAACTTTAGCTCAGGGTCTATAACATTGTTCAATTTTAGACCTCTACAATCAGATTTGATTCCAGTTAAAGTGATCAATTCTTTCTATGATATCATCTTCTGAGCTCGGGCATGGTCGTAAATAGGGTATCCAGTTATCAAGTGAATGATTTCCTTGGTGATTTTGAATGGTTGCTCCTCTAACCACATGAAATCATCATGAACCTTGCTCAGAACAAACTTGACCCATTGGGGTTTGAAGACACGGGGATAGGTTAGGGCTTCGGTCAATCCCTTGACTTTGATATGCTTAAATTTGCTATCCAGGTTCCCATCGGTGCACAGTTCATCATACATGTCCTTGATCTCAACATGACGTAGTTCCTCAACATGACATTTGGTGAAAAATCTAACATCCTCAACCAATAAAACCCTATCTGGAATGAGTGAAAATGCCGTTTTATCATCCGATTCAAATGCTACTTTGGGAGGTAGGGAATATTTCAATGAGTGCTTCTCAATGGTTTCAACAACAATGGGTTCCTGAATCTTAGGAGCCATTATAAACTCAGGATATCTACTAATGAAAAAAGGCTTAGGGTTTGAAACTTAACCAACAAATGCTTTCACTTAGTAAATATGAAATAGATAGTCACACTAATATTGCTCGGTTAACTAGCTCTTAAAAATGCTTGAGATCGATGTGTAAATACCTTGAAATTCGCTCGGGAGGTGTTTGATCGCCTTTGAATCACTTCGCTTTGCTTTCTGAAAACTTGGTAAGTGTAAAATGACCACGTAAAAGCTTTAAGTACACATTTTACCTTATCGGGATCCATGCAGGTTAGGTCAGAAAACATTAAATGCACTCGGTTCCACTAAACCGATTACCTTCCTTTTTGCCTTTTACCGACTAGACAAATTTTTTGCATTTACTGACTAGACAGGTCTCTTGCATTTACCGACTACTCTAGATAAAAATTTCAAACTTGCTAATGCATCTTAACTATGCAGATTTTGGAATTAAGTACATGATAAAATAGGAGCTGTTAAGATCTAACTTTGAGAGAATACAGTCTCTTCATTCCTTTACCAATTAATTCAAAGTAGGTGCACCTAACTTGGTAGGTAAGGTGCCTTCTTCATTAGTTGACCTATTTTCCTTCTTTTTCTAAATCATATGTAATTTGCTTTTTATTTCCTTGGTATCTCCTCTGGGTTGATCTCTGCAATCTCCAGCCAAGTGTCCAACTTTGTGATAATGAAAACATGCCATACCAAGATTTCTCCATGATCTTCAGTTGTTCATTCCAAACCTTATAAAGCAGTTGGCACTTATATGTCCATATCTTCCACAGCATTCACACCATATCCTTGTATTGTAATCCCATGGTACTGCAGCATATTGTTGGTTAAGATCTATGTGAGTTCAGTAGCCTCTAGTATTTGCTTGGTGTGTAGACCACATATAGTTCTTCTACTTAAACCAACACTCCTCGGTACTGTGTCCATATCTATTGCAGTTTTTACAAAACCCCTTGAATTTTGCCTTCTGGTAATTGCTAACAGACTTTGTCCTACATTGATTAGATGTGTGATCATACTTATTGCAATTGTAACAATAACCACTAGACTTAGTGACATTCGGTTGCTTACCTTTTCTGATTTGGCACATGTTGGCAGTATGACCTTGATTTCCACAGTAGTTGCAAATAGGCTTCTTTCCTTTGATGTTCTTGTTTTCAGCTTGCTTTGATGATTCTCCTCTCTTGATGGTATGGATTCCTTTCTTGGTAAAGTCTTTTCCTTTGTAACCGAGTCCGACAACTTTGTTGGGTCTTTTTATATTCAGTTGCTCATCCAACATTTTTGATGCTTCATAACTTTTCATCAGTGATTCTTTGGCTTTCTTCTTTGCTTAAAGTTCATTAATCAATTTTGATACTTCAAGTTTCAATGCTTGATTCTCATTTTCTTTCAGATTTGATTCTTGATGTGCATGACCCAATTGATCAGACAGATTATGTTGAATTCCAGTCATTCTTGTGATTTCATCATTCCTTTCAGATACTAATGCTTCAAGCTATTGTTTTTCTCTTTCTAGATCTCTTAATTTATCCTCAACCATCCTAAATGCATCAAGATTTTCAGTCATCTGTGTGCTGAAATGCTCATGTTCTCTTTTCATTGCTTTTAGCTGATCAGTCAGTGCTTTGTTTTTTTCTTTTAGTTCTTCAATCATTTCTTCTATCTCTTCAGATATACTGTTCTCAGATGATGTCTCAATTTGTTCCACCAGCTCTTGTGAGTCCTATAAATCATTAGATAACCTTCTTCTGACTTTTAATGATTTTTGCATTTGTCTCTGCATGTCTGCAATCGCTTGATTAGCATGATCCAATTCTTCTTGCAGATACACAATTCTCCGAGATTGTTTATAGCCTTCCATTGATAAGATCTTTCTCTTTAGGCTGTTAAACCCTTTTCCAAGATTGAAGCTCTAATACCAATTATTAGGCCTAATATGGAAAGCTAATGTACTGAGAGGGGAGGGGTGAATCAGTACTTCAAAACTTTTCTTGAACAATAACTTTACTGCTAAGCATAAACTGAATATTGCTGAAACATAATATAATGCTAAAACAAATAAATAACAATCATACATGATTCACTCCATAACACATATATTTTGGTTACACTGAAACCCTTGGTTAGAGAGAAAAATTGTGGTGGGGATGGCACCCACAACTTCACTACTATAATAATAAAGGTTGCTTGGTTAGAGCTACATGTTTAGCTATTTTTGATAGCTTACCCTATTAGGAGTATTAAGATCTTTAGAGCTACCTTGCTAAAGGATTTTACAACACTTAAACTAAATGTTGCACCTGGTTAAAGGCTTTACAATTTATAGACTTTGTTAGAGTCTTTTACCCTGTTAAAGGTTTCTCTTACAACTCAAAATATTACAATCAAAATCTTACAAAATATTTGCAACTTCACATCTAAAATGCTGTAGCAGATTCTATGTGCTCAAAATGAAATTACATTGCTTATAGCATACCTTGGTAACCCATAAATTAACTCGATAAACCCTTCCTATTTACTCTGTTCCTTGACTGTTCTCTGAAATCCTTCTCAATGACCTCTGTGTATCTTTGTCAATTGTAACAGTCATAACATTTAGTGCTTTCCCATGATTTTGCTCTTCACATATGTCTTGCCTCATACATACATATTGATCCTCAATTTATGCTAAATAAATAGATCTCTTAGGACGGTGACTTGTTCATGCTTCGATCTTACAAACATGATTCATCAAATGAATAACCCTAGAAATTATTTCATTGGATAGAAGTCCTCAAAATCCTACACAATCTAGAAGTGCAATTTCCTATGTGATAACGGTTCTTTGTTCCTCGATCTTGTAACACGTTTTCACATATGTGTCTAGGTTCAATGAATCTGGTAACACATTTTCACTCAGTTCAGGTTACTCGATATACCTTCTTTGCTGCTTGGTACACATAGAATGTTACTCGGTAGATAGCTCAGTGTATACTAAACTCTATGACTTCTTTCTTCTGTAACTGACTACTTTAGTGCTTACCGACTGAATATTTCAATAGTATTAACCGACTAGAGTATATAGGATGACTTTGGATATAAAACTAATGACAACTTAGTAAATAGTAACATGTACAACTTGAGTTGGCCTAGTGGTGGAGAAATTGTGCTCTTGAAAGAGAGGTCACAAGTTCAAATCCCACAAGGGGGTAGGGTATTTACATTTATCGGCAACACCCATTACCATAACAGTAAATATTATGACAAATACTAAGAAATTATACACATCTGAGGTTGTTTCAAAGAAAAAATGTTCAAATTTTTAATATATTTGTAAAAATTTATAAATAACTAAATTTAAAGTCAATTCGAGATTTATGCAAAATTTTTGAATTCAAGTGAAATATGAGGTGAAAATGGTTTAAAATTTACAAATTCTCCTTCATTTCAACAAATATTTATAAATTTTTACAAATTTATTAAAAAATTGAATAATTTTGTTTGAGATTTTGCAGTATTTCCCACAACAGTAAATATTATGTCAAACACTAAGAAATTATACAGATCTGAGGCTGTTTCAAACAAAATTGTTCAATTTTTTAACATATTTGTAAAAATTTACAAATAATAGAATTTAATTTGAATTCGAGATTTATGCAAAGTTTCTCAATTCAAGTGAAGGATTAGGTGAAATTGTTTAAAATTTGCAAATTCTTCGTCATTTCAACAAATATTTGTAAATTTTTACAAATATGTAAGAGATTTGAAGAATTTTGTTTGAAATTCTGTAGTATTTACCACAACAATAAATATTATGACAAATACTAAGAAATTATATAGTTATGAGACAATTTCAAACAAAATTGTTCAAATTTTTAACTTCTTTGTAAAAATTTACAAATAACAAAATTTAAATTCAATTCGAGATTTATGCAAATTTTTTCAATTCAAGTGAATGATTAGGTAATTTTTTTTTAAAATTTACAAATTTTCCTTCATTTAAACAAATATTTGTAAATTTTTATAAATATGTAAAAAATTTGAAGAATATTGTTTGAAATTCTGTAATATTTACCACAATAGTAAATATTATGGCAAATACTAAGAAATTATATAAAGCTAAGGTTGTTTCAAATAAAATTGTTCACTTTTTTAACAAATTTGTAAAAATTTGCAAACATTTATTGAAAAGAAGGAAATTTTCACCTAATCCTTCACTTGAATTGAAAAACTTTGCATAAATCCAATAAGACGAGTAGTCTACCTTTCAAAATTTTCCTCCAGTTTGTGTAATTCCCCATCAAGATACCCTAAAGGAAACAACTACAAACACTCAAAAAGAGTGAAAAATATATATTTTTAAAATATAATTGGAACACATTAACATAAAAGAAAACATATTGCAATAGAAGTTGCACATGCGAAAGACTTAACTGAAACTCCTAAAGGGTTTCCGAATTCTCTTTCATTTCAACAAATATTTATAAATTTTTATAAATATGTTAAAAATTTGAATAATTTTGTTTGAAATTCTATAGTATTTACCACAATAATAAATATTATGGAAAATACAGAATTTATACATATCTGAGGTTGTTTCAAACAAAATTGTTCAAATTTTTAACATATTTGTAAAAATTTGCAATTAACAAAATTTAAATTAAATTCAAGATTTATGCAAAGTTTTTCAATTCAAGTGAAGGATTAGGTGAAAATTGTTTAAAATTTGCAAATTCTCCTTCATTTCAACAATATTTGTAAATTTTAACTAATATGTTAAAAACTGAAGATTTTTTAAAAAATTTCGTAGTATTTACCACAACAGTAAATATTATGATAAATACTAAGAAACTGCATAGATATGAGTCTATTTCAAACAAAATTGTTCATATTTTTAATATATTTGTAAAAATTTACAAATAATAGAATTTAGATTCAATTCGAGATTTATGCAAAATTTGTCAATTCAAGTGAACGATTAGTTGAAAATTGTTTTAAATTTATAAATTCTCCTTCATTTCAACAAATATTTGAAGAATTTTATTTGAAATTCTGTAGTATTTACCATAACAGTAAATATTATGAAAAATACTAAGAAATTATACAGTTCCGAAGTTGTTTGTAAGAAAATTGTTCAAATTTTTAATATATTTGTAAAAATTTACAAATAACTAAATTTAAAGTCAATTAGAGATTTATGCAACGTTTTTGAATTCAAGTGAAATATTAGGTGAAAATTGTTTAAAATTTACAAATTCTCCTTCATTTCAACAAATATTTATATATTTTTACAAATTTGTTAAAAAATTGAATAATTTTGTTTGAGATTCTGCAGTATTTACCGAAACAGTAAATATTATGTCAAATACTAAAAAATTATACAGATCCGAGGCTGTTTCAAATAAAATTGTTCAATTTTTTAACATATTTGTAAAAAATTACAAAGAACAGAATTTAATTTCAATTCGAGATTTATGCAAAGTTTTTCAATTCAAGTGAAGGATTAGGTGAAAATTATTTAAAATTTGCAAATTGTTCATCATTTCAAAAAATATTTGTAAATTTTTACAAATATGTAAGAGATTTGAAGAATTTTGTTTGAAATTCTGTAGTATTTACCACAACAATAAATATTATGACAAATACTAAGAAAGTATATAGTTATGAGACTGTTTCAAACAAAATTGTTCAAATTTTTAATATATTTGTAAAAATTTACAAATAACTAATTTAAAGTCAATTCAAGATTTATGGAAAGTTTTTGAATTCAAGTGAAATATTAAGTGAAAATTGTTTAATATTTACAAATTCTCCTTCATTTAAACAAATATTTATAATTTTTTACAAATTTGTTAAAAAATTGAATAATTTTGTTTGAAATTCTACAATATTTACCACAACAGTAAATATTATGTCAAATACTAAGAAATTATACAGATCCGAGGCTGTTTCAAACAAAATTGTTTAATTTTTTAAACTATAATTGGAACACATTAACATAAAAGATAACTATTTAATTAGAAGATGCACATGCGAAAGACTTAACTTAAACTCCTAAAGGGTTTGCAAATTCTCTTTCATTTCCAAAAATATTTATAAATTTTTACAAATACGTTAAAAATTTGAAAATTTTTGTTTGAAATTCTATAGTATTTACCACAATTGTAAATATTATGGAAAATACCAAGAAATTATACATATCTGAGGTTGTTTCAAACAAAATTGTTCAAATTTTTAACATATTTTTAAAAATTTGCAAATAGCAAAATTTAAATTCAATTCAAGTGAAGGATTAGGTGAAAATTGTTTAAAATTTGCAAATTCTCCTTCATTTCAACAAATATTTGTAAATTTTAACTAATATGTAAAAAATTGAAGATTTTTGATAAAATTCTGTAGTATTTACCACAACAGCAAATATTATGGCAAATAATAAGAAACTACATAGATATGAGTTTATTTCAAACAAAATTGTTCATATTTTTAACATATTTGTAAAAATTTACAAATAATAGAATTTAGATTCAATTCGAGATTTATGCAAAATTTGTCAATTCAAGTGAACGATTAGGTGAAAATTGTTTAAAATTTATAAATTCTCCTTCATTTCAACAAATATTTGAAGAATTTTATTTGAAATTCTATAGTATTTACCGTAACAGTAAATATTATGACAAATACTAAGAAATTATACAGATCCGAGGTTGTTTCAAAGAAAATTGTTCAAATTTTTAATATATTTGTAAAAATTTATAAATAACTAAATTTAAAGTCAATTCGAGATTTATGCAAATTTTTTGAATTCAAGTGAAATATTAGGTGAAAATTATTTAAAATTTACAAATTCTCCTTCATTTCAACAAATATTTATAAATTTTTACAAATTTGTTAAAAAATTGAATAATTTTGTTTGAAATTCTGCAATATTTACCACAACAGTAAATATTATGTCAAATACTAAGAAATTATACAGATCCGAGGCTGTTTCAAATAAAATTGTTCAATTTTTTAACATATTTGTAAAAAATTACAAATAACAGAATTTAATTTCAATTCGAGATTTATGCAAATTTTTTCAATTCAAGTGAAGGATTAGGTGAAAATTGTTTAAAATTTGCAAATTCTTCATCATTTCAACAAATATTTGTAAATTTTTATAAATATGTAAGAGATTTGAAGAATTTTGTTTGAAATTCTGTAGTATTTACCACAACAGTAAATATTATGACAAATACTAACAAATTATATAGTTATGAGACCGTTTCAAACAAAACTGTTCAAATTTTTAACTTCTTTGTAAAAATTTACAAATAACAAAATTTAAATTCAATTCGAGATTTATGCAAAGTTTTTCAATTCAAATGAATGATTAGGTGAAAATTGTTTAAAATTTATAAATTTTCCTTCATTTAAACAAATATTTGTAAATTTTTACAAATATGTTAAAAATTTGAAGAATTTTGTTTGAAATTCTATAATATTTACCACAATAGTAAATATTATGGCAAATACTAAGAAATTATACAAAGCTGAGGTTGTTTCAAACAAAATTGTTTAATTTTTTAACAAATTTGTAAAAAATTATAAACATTTATTGAAAAGAAGGAAATTTTCACCTAATCCTTCACTTGAATTGAAAAACTTTGCATAAATCCAATAAGACGAGTAGTCTACCTTTCAAATTCCTCCTCTAGTTTGTGTAATGCCCCATCAAGATACCCTAAAGGAAACAACTACAAACACTTGAAAAGAGTGCAAAATATATATTTTTAAAATATAATTGGAACACATTAACATAAAAGATAACTATTGCAATAGAAGTTGCACATGCGGAAGACTTAACTTAAACTCCTAAAGGGTTTGCAAATTCTCTTTCCTTTCAACAAATATTTATAAATTTTTACAAAGATGTTAAAAATTTGAAGAATTTTGTTTGAAATTCTATAGTATTTACCACAATAGTAAATATTATGGAAAATACAAAGAAATTATACATATCTGAGGTTGCTTCAAACAAAATTGTTTAAATTTTTTACATATTTGTAAAAATTTGCAAATAACAAAATTTAAATTCAATTTAAGATTTATGCAAAGTTTTTCAATTCAAGTGAAGGATTAGGTGAAAATTGTTTAAAATTTGCAAATTCTCCTTCATTTCAAAAAATATTTGTAAATTTTAACTAATATGTTAAAAACTGAAGATTTTTTTTTAAATTTCATAGTATTTACCACAATAGTAAATATTATGGCAAATACTAAGAAACTACATAGATATGAGTCTATTTCAAACAAAATTGTTCATATTTTTAACATATTTGTAAAAATTTACAAATTTATAGAATTTAGATTCAATTCGAGATTTATGCAAAATTTGTCAATTCAAGTGAACGATTAGGTGAAAATTGTTTTAAATTTATAAATTCTCCTTCATTTCAACAAATATTTGAAGAATTTTATTTGAAATTCTGTAGTATTTACCATAACAGTAAATATTATGACAAATACTAAGAAATTATACAGATCTGAGGTTGTTTCAAAGAAAATTGTTCAAATTTTTAATATATTTGTAAAAATTTACAAATAACTAAATTTAAAGTCAATTTGAGATTTATGCAAAGTTTTTGAATTCAAGTGAAATATTTGGTGAAAATTGTTTAAAATTTACAAATTCTCTTTCATTTCAACAAATATTTATAGATTTTTACAAATTTGTTAAAAAATTGAATAATTTTGTTTGAAATTTTGTAGTATTTACCACAATAGTAAATATTATGTCAAATACTAAGAAATTATACAGATCCGAGGCTGTTTCAAACAAAATTGTTCAATTTTTTAACATATTTGTTAAAATTTACAAATAACAAAATTTAATTTCAATTCGAGATTTATGCAAAGTTTTTCAATTCAAGTGAAGGATTAGGTGAAAATTGTTTAAAATTTGCAAATTCTTCGTCATTTCAACAAATATTTGTAAGTTTTTACAAATATGTAAGAGATTTGAAGAATTTTGTTTGAAATTATGTAGTATTTACCACAACAGTAAATATTATGACAAATACTAAGAAATTATATAGTTATGAGACTGTTTCAAATAAAATTGTTCAAATTTTTAACTTCTTTGTAAAAATTTACAAATAACAAAATTTAAATTCAATTCGAGATTTATGCAAAGTTTTTCAATTCAAGTGAATGATTAGGTGAAAATTGTTTAAAATTTACAAATTTTCCTTCATTTAAACAAATATTTGTAAATTTTTACAAATATGTAAAAAATTTGAAGAATTTTGTTTGAAATTTTGTAATATTTACCACAATTGTAAATATTATGGCAAATAGTAAGAAATTATACAAATCTGAGGTTGTTTCAAACAAAATTGTTCAAATTTTTAACAAATTTGTAAAAATTTACAAACATTTGTTGAAAAGAAGGAAATTTTCACCTAATCCTTCACTTGAATTGAAAAACTTTACATAAATCCAATAAGATGAGTAGTCTACCTTTCAAATTCCTCCTCTAGTTTGTGTAATGCCCCATCAAGATACCCTAAAGGAAAAAACTACAAACACTCGAAAAGAGTGCAAAATATATATTTTTAAAAAATAATTAGAACACATTAACATAAAAGATAACTATTGCAATAGAAGTTGCACATGCGGAAGACTTAACTTAAACTCCTAAAGAGTTTTCAACGAAGATTACTCGATTAATCGAATGAACATCAAGGTATATTAATCCAATTAGCAATGAGATTAATTAAGCCTACTCATGATAGAATGATTACCACATGAATATAGCAATTAAATTTCATAAGAAATTAAACTAAGCATGAATGAATATATACAACTGCCATTAGTTACATTACGTCACTAAAGCCACATTCATAATAATCCATATTACTGCATTGAATTAATAACTTCATAGATACAATTAAGATTAATATCACCTAAATTATATTATATATTTTAACCATGACACCATTCATAAATCCAAAATTAAATGGAACCAGATGAACACGTACACCATACAACACAAATTGATAATGGAGTTCACCCCTAATGGGCTACGTCTTCGGGTCTACTTCAAATGCAAGACCATTCTAATAAAAGGTGAAAAATAAATATAGTTTACTTAATTACATCTTGCCATCAAGGCGTACATAAACAAATGATACAACTGACCACATAAGGGTCTAAGATATACAAATACGATCCAATGACACATAGAGGATCCAACTGGTATAATGAAATGAAATGAATCCAAGAGAAACATCTGGAACACCTATGAAGCTATTCCATTGCAAGAAGGCATGAACAAAAATACCAAATGGAAAGTGGCACTACCACCCGACCATGTGGCCCAAAAAGGAACCACCCCTCTGTGCTAGGAGATAGTACTAAGGCTCTCAATCAAGCCACAACAAAGCATCACATGGTCTCACATGTACATCAAGAAATCACAAACAACATAAGTATACAAGCATGAATCTCACAAGAGTGCTCCAAGTAAAACCAACACATGACTACACACTAGTGAACATAAGGGAAGAGTGTCATCGCATAGCTGGTATGGGTTACCTTGGCAAGCCTCCATAGGCCCTGACCCCATCTTGGGTTACCCTGGTAGCCTCTCCCGAACCTTCAGCCCTCATCCATGTCTCATGCGGTACCCAACAAATCTTTCGTACAGATAAGGTAGTTGGTTTGCCATTGTAGGCCTTCCCACTACATCCTAAGTCTGTACTAGCACTCAACCATGAGCGTGGCACAATTTATCTTAATTAGTGTTTGTAAAACCCAACCCCCCATTTTTAAATTAAGTTATCACTTATTAATCTCACTTTTGATGGGTTACCCTGCTAACCTCTTTGGGCGCGACCCCCACTTGAAAGCCACTCTTCCTTATGACACTTCACGACCTCCAAAGAACTCTAATGCAAACTACAAAAGCCAACTAACATAAGGATTTCAAAAAGAAAAACCGAAGAATAAATTGATTAAACAAACCTTCTACCAAGGTTAAATCAATTGGAGGTGTGAAACGAACAATTGGTCTATTCACAAAACAAGACAACAACCAAACTAAAGCAAGTACGACCACAACCAAAACTTTACCAAAACAACTTGCACAATAAAATTACATTCAACAACATACCATCATGACACGAGAATGACTTAACCAAATCAACACCAAAAATTCACCAATCAGAGTAAACACTCAAACGAATTTACTTGCACTCTAAATTCATCCATGTTAAGGAATCATAACAATTACTCTAAATATAATTAAAAACTAACTTTCTTTAATTGCAACTATTTCAATAACTCACTCTTTCATGCTAATAAAACCCACATTAGGGAATAATTCATTAAAAAGGATCCAAGTAAACATACACCCCAAATATCTTAGCTCAATACTTGATTTTAAATCACACATCTTAAAAAGAGTAACAACAATTCAAAGCCTAATTAAACCACCATTTAAAAAAAACAAATATATAATCATTTCAATTTAAGCCAATTTGGCTATAACAAATAACATTTGAATTTCAAATTTCAAGATAATGAAATTAACATTTAAAGTACTTTTGAAAACTAAATTCAATATATAAATCAAAATAATCTTTCCAATTCAAACTCATATCGGCTAAACCTAATTGATGGCTAACAATATAAATTTCATTTTCACTACTAATTTGCGTTTACATCAAATGTACACACACACACACACACACACACACACACACACACACACACACACACACACACACACACACACACACACACACACACACACACACACACATATATATAATGTTAAATTTTGATTTGATGTAAATGCAAATTTGTAGTGAAAATGAAATTTATATTGTTAGCCATCAATTAGATTTAGCCAATTTGACTTTGAATTGGAAATATTATTTTGATTTATATATTGAATTTAGTTTTCAAAAGTACTTTAAATGTATATGTATATATATGTACATATATATATATATATGTATATGTATATATATACATATACATATATATATATATATGTATATCTATATATATACATATACATATATATATGTATATGTATATATATATACATATATACATATGGATACATATATATATGTATACATATATATGTATATATATATATATATATAGATATATGTATGTATGTATATACATATACATATATATATACATACATACATATATATATATATATACATATACATATACACATATATGTGTGTGTGTGTGTGTATTCATATATGTGTACATACATACATACATACATACATACATACATACTATAATGCCCCGCCAGAAACCCTAGAGGAAAACAATACAACTAGGCAACTAAAGGGTTTAATTAATTTTTTTTTTTTTTTTTAGTACAATAATCTAAAACAAGTAAATTCTATTTTCACCCCAAATTTATTTCCAATCAAATTTATTTATAAGGAAATTAATTAATACATAATATCTCCAAAATAATATAATAAAATAATTTCCCTTAACTTTTAATAATACAATAAATTTAATTAATAATTAAATTTATTTCTATAATAACTAATAATATCACAGAGTTCCATGCACAATAAAAATCTTGACAAAATTTGTCAAAATAATTTTTCTCAATTTTCTCAAAATTTAAT
Source organism: Cryptomeria japonica (assembly GCF_030272615.1). NCBI lineage: Eukaryota > Viridiplantae > Streptophyta > Pinopsida > Cupressales > Cupressaceae > Cryptomeria > Cryptomeria japonica. Next base: position 279,855,532 of record NC_081415.1, read on the forward strand.
CTTCAAACACCCAGGTAATAACTTCTTTCCACAAACTAGAAATTAACTTCAGGAATGGACTTTAGCCAAGAATAAGAAATAATCAGACGGGATTTTAGATTTGACAAACATCCCAACACACACATCATTCAAAAAGAAGAATAAAATATTTTCTTAAAACAACAATCAAAAGAAGCCACCTGTAATGCCCATACCCTAGTCGGACTTTTAAAACCCGTTTAACCTTGATTGACTTCCTATGTGGCATTCTCGAATGGTAGATTAACCGATATGCAATGTGTAGTTTAGATAATATAAATAAACTGAGCATACTTATTATTGTGTTTCTGCATCGATTCTCGTGTAAATGCAATTGTTCCTAACCCTTGTGATAAATCTTGAGCTAACGTCTTCATTGAATATGTATTTGTATATGCATGCTTGTATGAATTCATGGGTGCAGGAGATTTGCAGGTACAACATCGCTTAGGGCAAGGTTCATCTCCTTTGGAATTTGCAAGGTTGAGTATGCTCGTTCATCTTTTGAATTCGGATTTAGTGGTCATATAACTCTCGTCTTGCCTTAGCCATGGTTAGGTGAGCATCGTGTGTGGATTCATGGGGCTTGCTTTTCATTGGGATGCGTGTCGAGAGATTTGGAGGACTCCCTCGATTTGCGTGCCATGCGCGAGGTAAGTGAGGTTTGTGATCCTAAGTATTAAATTTAAATTTATGAGTAGACGAGCACATTAGAAATTTAGAAATTTAAATAGGTAGTTTCTTTTATATGATTAATCACTAATTTAAGAGATTGCTTTAAATTGTTATTGTAACAAGCTTAAGGTGTTTAACTGGGGTTAGTGTGCTCATTTACGCATTCGTAACTTTTACGTATTTGTAGTTGAGAAATTTGAATGAACAAGACTCTTGCATTAGATTAGTCATTTATTTAAAAATATCGCTTTATTAAGTTATAGCGAGTTAATTTAATAGTTAATTTTAATAACTACGATTTTAATAAATTATGCATTTTAGAAAGGAAAAAATTTTAAAGTCGCTTGGGAGATAGTAATAAATTACTCATTTTCGCATTTTGGAAGAAAAGGGATAAATTATTATTATTTAAACGAAAATTATTTCCTTTTTACTTGTATAGTTGACATAGTATAAAAAGATTGATTTTTAGAAAATTAAAATTTAATCAAAACGCCTTACCCGGTAAGTAGTCCCAAAATATAAATGTAGGCCTAAATCAATATTAAGAAATTAAAATTTAAAACTCAATAAGAAAAAAGAAGCATTTTAATTTTAATAGGGGAAAACATATAAGATTAATAAATAATGGTAATGAATGACTTCCATTTGGGATTTTCAATCATTTTATTTTTAAAAATAAATACCTAATTTCGAAATTGAAATTAGGGCAAAAATTAGGGTTTTATTTTTAATCTTGTTTTGTAAGCATTTTGGGAGCTTCTTGGCTTTTTTGGTCTTTCTTGGAAAAAGATGGTTCTTGCAAGGGAGATTTGGGATTTTGGAGAAGGATGAGGAATGAGAGCAGCTGATTTGGGAGCTCATCTTCATTAAAATCTCTTCCTGGAAAGCGTTTGGAGGTAAGAAATTTTAACCTACCCTTTTGTTTATTGTTATGCCCTCCATGAAATGCTGGAAAAATAGAGAGGATGGCTACCCATGAGTGTTTATTAAGATTTAGTTTTCAGTTGGTTGATGGCGTGGTTATTCTTCAAGAACTCTTCTATTTTGCCCTCCTTTGAAATCCATAATATTCTGAGAATGAAAAAGAGAGAAAAGAAAAAAAAAAGGGGAGGAATGGCTGTGAGTGTGTTTTGTTTTTTTTTCAAAATGGGGTTGCTGGAAAACACTATAAGTCTTGTGGTTTCAGACTGTGTTGGGTGAGATATTTATATATTCCTTTTGTATTGATTGCACATTCTAATTAGTAAAAAAAAAAATATACACAGATTCAAAAAAATGAAGAAACTGGACTGCACTTTTAATGGCAGCTAGGACTGTGATTGTTGCAAGTTTAAACAGTAAAAAAAAAAGTAATTAATAAAATAAAATAAAATAAAACCAAACACAAAAAAAAGAAAACTATATTACCTTCCCTCACGCTACAGGTGGCTTCTGCTACCAAATGGTAGGCAGCGCTACCATTGGTAGCGATCTGCTACCAAATGGTAGCAGTGCTACCAGAGGTAGCAGCCTGCTACCATTTGGTAGTAGCGCTACCAATGGTAGGCTGCGCTACCAATGGTAGCAGGGTCTACAGAAAGGGGGGGCCCACGTGGTTGTCCACGTGGGTGCCTTCCCACTTGTTTTTTTTGAAAAGTTAAAACAAAAAAATAAAATAAATTATTCTATTTTATTTGTTTTTAATATTTTATATAATTTTATTAATTTATATGATTATTTTAAGGTAAAAAAAAAAAAGGGGGAATGTATGTGTTCAATTTGTAAAAAATAAAAATAAAAAAATGAGAAGAGTCAGATTGATAAGTAAATTTTAAATTTTGTATAAGGGAATTAAACTTAGTTTTTTTTTTATATTACTCAGATTCAGTTTCTTTTATGTTACTTAACCTCAGATTGCTGAATCATAGATTTGGAAATTTAGAGATTTAGCATTTAGAAAATCCTCACTATAATTCAAGCTATTAATATCATTTTGATTACATCATACTCGGGTTATACTTGTTATTAACATAGACTAAATAGTAATGGTGTATTAATATGAATTTTTAAATAAAAGTTGATTTAGCAAGTCTACCAATGGATTGACATTACTAGTTAGAGCATTACGGTAAACGAATACCTCGACCGGACAATGCCTATGCTGAATTAAATTTCTACTATCGAATTTGGTTATGTAATGGTAGAACTTGCTAGGATAGTGTTTGGTCATAAGTTGGTCAAGCCCCTAATTAGGAAATCGTCAAACAAGAGTATCCAGGATTGTTTGTTTCCTTTTGTTGTTATGTCTCAATTTGACCCGCTTCTAAAAGGGATCTTTATGTAATTAACGTCCGAGGTGTCTGTTGTATATTGATTTGATTCGCCTAAGTGGCAAGATGTAAAAGACTCATAAATCATGTATTCCTAACAACATAATACCAAAGGGGTCTTGCAGTTGAGCAGACCCGGAGATGTAGCCCATCCGGGGTGAACTCCGAGATCATATTCTGTGTCATGCGATGTTTATAGCGTACTTTGTTTTATGTTTTAAATTTTCTTGAATGGTTGTATTCTTGCGTAGTGTAAAGTGTAAATTAAATGAATTCAAATTTAAATGTATAACATTTTTCAGATGGATAAACGTAGTTATTCAAGTTCATAAAATGTTGTGAATTATGAATATGGCATGATATTTAAATATTGAAATTAAAGTGTGGAAAAAAAAGTAAATTGGTAATGTTAATTTAAAATGTAATAGTGGAAGAAATTTAATTAGAATTACTTTATTGGATTATCTTGATATTGAGCATATCAATGGAATGAATGTAAAAAGGAAATAAAGTTAAAATACATGTCATAATTCCTAGATTTAGAACTAAAGGATGAACATCATATAAATATCTATCTGCTTACCTTAGTAAATGAATCACGCCATGTCAATTATGTTTCATTACATGGAATGAATTTGATAAGTTATTTCACGTTTAAATCTCAACAATAATCCTCACCAGATTTCATTTATAATTGGGTGAAATCAATTGGATATCCATATTTTTAATCCCTTATAAAAGGAATCCCTCGTGATTGCCAAAATAAATCTAAAATGGGAGAGTAATTGGCTTGTGGTTTATACATTTAACTTAGTAAAATTGTCTCTCTCATTTTAAGTTCATTTAACAAAAAGAAAAAAAAAAGTGATATGAAATCAGGAAATTGTATTTTAATCCTAAGAGAGAATGTCACCATGATTTTAATTATTCTAATCTTGAAATGTTGATTGTCATCTAGTTAACGATACTTTAATTTAAAAGATGTTCTCGTGTGGCCTAATGCATATCCATCTTAATGAAGTTAGTCCACTTATTGCATTATTAACACTTCAAATGAATTCCATGGATACTCACATTATACCTTTCATAAAAGAATTTCAACTCATTAGTTGGTTATGTATGAAAACAAAAGAAGAGACCTCACTCTACTCACGGAAGTTAATCCGAAAGAAACAAATTTATCGTATTAACCATATTGTTTACTATTTTAAAAGAGGTATCAAATGTGGGTGAATATCTTAAAATCAAGTGAAGGAAACCACGCTCTACTAATCGTAGTCTAACCTTAAATGTATGAATCTCATTAAGCATATTTTTTTTAAACAGTAAAGGATGAAATCAACTGTGAATGTATACCCCAAAACCAAGGAATGAACTTCATCATATTAAACACATGAACCCTTTTGGGGGCCTCTTAATGTAATTATGAAATTAAGTGCATTGAATAAAAAAACTCCTCGATGGCCTCCTAACCACTAAAGTAAATGAACGCCTCCTAAAATTTTAAGACGTCATATCTTTGAACACATATGTAATTAAGATCTATGCTTTATCTCGTAATTAAGATATCTAGTTTAATGAATCTAATGACGCAAGTCGAGTTGGGTGTAAGGTTATGTAATCGCGTTAGGAAACTCCTTAGGATTGTTTGAGCCTTCCGCTGTGATAACTAAGTTGATAGATAACTCCAATGTATCTTAATGTTGTGTCTAATTATGAACTGAGACAACTTCAACTATCTTAATGTTGTAACTTTGCTTTAACGCTCTTAATTATTATTAATTAAAAATAAAAAAAAATTTTACACTCTATTTGAGTGTTTTTAACTTAAACCCTTAGGGGTTTCCTGGCGGGGCATTACACTTGGTATCAGAGCCAGGTTGCAACACTGGGATCTCTGGTTTCGCTTGTGCCCTTAGTTGGTGTGTGTGTGTCTATCTTATGTTGTATGCTTGTCCACCTTGATGTGAGAGCGTGATTTAACAAACCCTATTTGTGTGTAACATGTATGATTCACTCTTTGTTTTCACCTTAATGATGTGAGTGTTTTAGAAATAATTATCGGTGTTTGTTTGTGGTTTTGGCTCTATCTTCACGATTGTCCACTTGAAAGACTAGTATGGCAAATGTTAATGCTTATCATGTAGTACATTGAGTGATTATGACTCATCTTCTTTTCTCTTTCTCTAAGTAAATTAAAATGAATTGATATGTGTAGTTACCTCTTAGTTAAGTTTTCTAATTGCAAGAGAAAGGATGATATTTCTTGAGCCTTGTGTGAGCTTCATAACGTTTTTGTGCTTTAGATTGTGAAAAGGATTGATTTAGGAGTTAATTTTTGGTTAATGATAGAAAATTGTATGGTTGCATTAAAGGGTGCTCCAGGTGCTTGGTAGGAGTAATATAATCAAATTTCATCTTAAGTAAGGTGCTTCAAATGCGTATAGCTGATTTTGTGCAAATTGCTTGATGTGAAAGGAAAACCAAAAGAGGACATACTGTAGTAGCTTCAAGAGTAAATTGATGTGCTTCTCGAAAGATTGTTTTATGTGCTTATTCAATTAGTGTGATTAGGACCTATTAAATGATGCACCATTTAACTTGTTTTGGAAATTAGATAATTGCCTTATTATGTTTCGAAAGGAGTAAATAAAAGACTTGTGGAATTGTATGCACTAAATGTGTAAAATCTAGTAGATAGCTCTCTATTTACCTCCTTATCATATTATGAAGTTTCAATGTTAAATTTGAGGTATTATTGTATTGTAACGTATTACGAATAGTGATTGTGCTTTAGAAGACTTGTAATACAAAAAGAAAATTTGGTTATTTGAATTCTTATTCGGAAAACTAGAACATTATTAGTGCAGCAATAATGATTAGGAATGTCATGTGGGATGTTTCGGAACCTTCCTAAAAGATAGAAAAATGAAGACCGTGCAACTCAAATGATAAACTTATATCCGAGCATATGGTGTGACTTTGAAATCCTTGTGTATTCGTAGGAAATGGTTGATTTTCCAACTCTTTTCCTCCTCTTGTCTAAAATATAGGAATTGTTGTTTTTGAAACATTATTTAGAATGCAGTGATTTAAAGAAATTCTTATAATGCATATGAAATTTTATGTTGCTTTGGGCTTCTAATTAAAAGGGGAACATTTTTGCATCTTGAAAAAAGGGAAATTGCATAGTTAGTAATGTGAGTGAAAATGCTCAGAGAAGATTGAGAAAGATATCAGAATGATGCTATTACCTTGTGTGAATTTGAATTGTTGAAAATATCAGTATGTGGATCTAGAGTAAACCTTGTTTGGTGATTCAGGTGTAAAGCATAATTAAAATTTCCCTTAAGTATGTGCCAGCATAATGTAAAGTACTCCCCGTAAATGTGACTAAACCAGTAATAGTGCTATTCTGTGTGTGTTGTGAGAAAACCCGTATTTGCTTTGTGTGCCCATGGGATGGTGAAGTAATCAACCATGGGGAATGTGACTGTTTATGAGTATGGGAAACCATACCTATCTATGTGATGTTGCTTGTTTGTTTCCCTTACTAAGTGCCAACCCACGGGTTGTTGATAAGTCAGTATGTGAAGGGGTAGTAGTAGAAGTCACCATTCCTCGAATAGTATGAACAACGTACGAGTAATGTCGACGCGAAGCGACTTTAGCTTCCCTATTTTGAGGAAAAGCATGGTTTTGTAATGAAACTATAACATAGGTGTACTCAATACTTCCCCTTGTGATGAACCGATTTATGAGGTTCATATGTGCCAGCCTTATCCCTATCCTTTATCTTGAGCATATAGATGATAGTTTTTGAGCATATTGTTGGATTCCATTGGAGCATTTGTTGCCCTGACTTCATGAGAGGCGTGGTACTTTCTTACATATTGGAGCATTTGTTGCCTTGTCTTCATGAGAGGCGTGGTACTTCCTTACATATTGGAGCATTTGTTGCCTTGTCTTCATGAGAGGCGTGTTATTGTTCTACATAAGTTACCAACTGGCTAGTGTTGGTAGACTTATGGGTAGACCTTAGCCATGTATACCTCTGGCTTACGGCGAGTATCTTGAGAGGAACATCGCTATGCGGAGTGTGACCGGCACGTGCCTTGTCCGCGGGGTACACTGCCATGCGGGATACGTCCATTGCGTGCTTTGTCCGCTTGGAGTATTGCCATGCCATGCTGAGACACGATGCGGGATGTAGTAGACATTTCCATGCGGTCTACCGCTATGTTTTGGGTAGAGCCATGCCACGTGACGACGTGATGCGGGGTGATGCCGAGGTGCACACTGCCATGCCATGTGGAAGTGTCACTTGGTCACACCACATGATGAGCTACTAGGATAGCTAGACGATTGTTCCTTCCTTCCTCGTTGGTGGCTAGCTACTAGTCACATAGTGATGTAATGTGCACTTATGAATTTATTTTATTTATTTATTTATTTATTTTCTTGTGGGCCAGCAATTTATTTTACTTTGACCTTGACAGTTTAGCCACGAACTTGCGATCTTGATTTTACTCGATTTGATGTTGCAAATCCGGAAATTATTTTATTGTTTTATTGTTGGAATTGACAATTATTATCTTTAATCTTTTGTACTTTAGTGGCTAAACCGGTTTATCCTTGTTGTTTTCGTATGCTGGTCTTGTGTTGTAATGTGAATTCCTCTCCAAGAACGTGGGAGACGGGCTTGGATGAGTGTATACGAGGAAGCAGACGCAAGGAACCTTGAGGATGGAGGTATGTGAGGCTGTGAAAACAGCTAAGATCCACTACCTCACATTTACATAGGTGATGACACACAAGTAGAGGTTGAAGGGAAAGGATCAGTTGACATGGATGATGGCACATTTGAGAATGTTCTCTATGTTCCTAACTTGTCTACCAACCTTCTCTCCATCTACCAAATCACTCACTATGGGAATGGGAAAAAGGTTGAGTTTACACCAGATTCAGTTGTGGTAAAGGAACTTGATGATGATGCCTTGGTAATAGTGGGACAAGTCAATGACAACTCAAGGCTTTATTCATTCTCCCACTTTGTGCCAAGTTCACCTTCTAGGGCCTTTCTTACTCATTCAAATTCAGAAAGTAAGCTATGGCATGAGTGGTTTGGTCACCTCAACTACCGCTATCTTCAGTAGCTAAGCACTAAAGACATGGTCATAGGTCTACCTCGAATCAATTTTTCAGAGGGTGTATGTTCAGGTTGTTCCATAGGCAAACATCCCAAAGAGAAGTTTGATAAAGGGAAAACTTGGAGAGCTTTGGAAGTTCTTCAACTTGTTCACAGTGATGTAGCAGGTCCATTTCCAGCACCTTCATTTAGTAAGGCCCGCTATGTTCTTACCTTCATTGATGACTACTCTCGCTTCACTTGGGTCTACTTTCTCATTCATAAGAGTGAAGTATTTGATAGATTTTAGGACTTCAAGACTCGTGTGGAGAAGCAATCAAGGAAAGTGATCAAGATTCTTCACACAGATAATGGAAGGGAATATGTGAACAAGAGACTTGAGGATTTTTGTACATTTGAGGGGATTGATCTTCAACATTCTGTAGCATACACTCCACAGTAGAACAGGGTTGCAGAATGCAAGAATAAAACTCTCAAAGAAATGGCTAGTTGTATGATATATGCACGTTCTCTTGATCCCGCTTTTTGGGCAGAGGCTATCAGTTGTGCCACACACATCCAGAACCGGGTTCCTCACAAAGCTTTACAAGGTATTACTCCTTTTGAAGTTTGGGCTGGTAGGAAACTGATTGTGAGACATTTCAGAGTCTTTGGGTGTCCAGCATGGGCTCGCATACCTCCGCAGAAATGCAAGGCATTGGAACCACAGAGTCGGCCTTGCATATTTGTTGGATATCTTGAGGGTGTTAAGGCATACAGATTGATGGATCCAAAGACACGTGAGCTATTCATTGAGAGGAGTGTTCACTTTGAGGAAAGCTCTCCTAGCTTAGCCTCTCTACCTCCTCCACCTTCCTCCATTGTGGATAGTGATGTTAGTGACTCAGATGATGAGACTCCTACAACTCTGACTCGCAGGGTAACACCTCCGCAGGGTCCACTTGTAGTTGAGGAGCCTTGTTCTCCACCTCCACCTCCACCTCGACCTCGTTGGGATCAATAGACACTTGAGTCTGTGGGTTCTCTTGTTGGGGATCCTTCGAATACATGGAGAACTTGATCACAACATCAGGATCTTCCACATGCATTCATTGCTACTGCTTCCGATCCACAAACATTTAGGGAAGCATCAGGGGTTCCTGAGTGGGACCAAGCTATGGAGGAAGAGTATAGTTCCTTGATGAGGAACAACACATGGGATCTAGTCCATCTCCCTAAAGGGAGAAAGATGGTTCGATGTAAGTGGATTTATCGGACCAAGTTTGCAATGGATGGTAGTGTGGATAAGTATAAGGCTCGGCTTTTTGCGAAAGGTTTCTTGCAGGTTGCAGGTGTTGACTATACTAAGACCTTTGCACCCATAGCCAAGATGAACTCCATTCATTTGACACTTTCTATTGCTGCAGCTCATGGTTGGGCTATACATCAGATGGATGTGAAGAGTGCTTTTCTTCATGGTGATCTTGATGAGGAGATTTATATGGAGCAGCCACAGGGTTTCATCCAGGATACTTCCTTGGTTTGCAAACTAAGGAAATCTCTCTATGGCCTTAAGTAGGCCCCTAGGGCTTGGTATGCCAAGATGGATTCCTTTCTTCTCTTCGTAGGGTTCACTAGGTGTCATTCCGATCCGAATGTCTACATTTTGTGACAGGATGACTCTCACTTGATACTTGTGCTCTATGTTGATGACTTGATCATTACAGGGAGTACTTCATCCATCATTAGCAGGGTCAAATCTGCATTGCATGACAGATTTGCTATGACTAACTTGGGTCTTTTGCACTACTTTCTTGGGATAGAGATTTCACAGTCACCTTTCAAGATTACTCTATCACAGCCCAAGTATGCTCTTGATCTACTTGCACGCTTTCATATGGCTGATTGTAAGCCTGCTTCGACTCCCTTTCTTTCAAGAGTCAAGCTTGAGGCTCAGTGTTCTTCTCCACCAGTTGATGCCACTTTGTATCGTCAGCTTGTGGGTAGTCTCATCTACTTGACTCATACACACCCTGATATTTCATTTGTAGTTGGCATGGTTTCCCGCTTCATGTAGGATCCACATGAGCTTCATTGGAAAGTCGCCAAACGCATCCTTCATTACATCCAGGGTACACATCACTATGGGATTCACTATGCAGCAGGCACAGGACTTTGCTTGGTTGGTTACACAGACTCCGATTGGGCTGGCGATCTAGTTGATCATAAGTCTACTTCTGGTTACAATTTTCACCTTGGTTCAGGCCCCATTTGTTGGCAGAGCAAGAAGCAACATGCTATTTCTCTCTCTTCGACTGAGGCTGAGTATCGAGGCATTGTTAACGTAGCAACTGAGACCATTTGGCTCCAGCAGATTCTCACAGAGTTTGGATTCACCACTCCACGGCTGACAGTTCCACATTGTGACAATCAGAGTGCTATTGCGATCTCGAAGAACCCAGTCCAGCACCAGCGGACCAAACACATCGAGATTCATATGCACTATATCTAAGAGCTCATCCAGGAGCAGGTCATTGATTTGCAGTATTGTCCTACAGTAGAGCAGGTTGCTGACATATTCACCAAACCTTTCACCGAGAGTAAGTTCCAGCAATTGCGAGCTCTCTTGGGGGTGCAGGATGTGTCATTAGGGGGGGTCAACTGACTTCTCCTTCCTCTCTTATGAGGGGGGACTTTTTCCTCTTTGAGGTTTTGTCCTTCTTCTTTGAGAGTCTTTTTCATCTCTCTTTTGGGGGGGAGTTTTTTTCCCATTGGGTTTTCTCCCTTTCTCCGTTTGTGAGAGATTGCATTGCATAGTTTTGCTTGCATTTGCATATTGTACATGGGTACCTATCATGGCCTAGTAGTCAGGACCCATCTTGCATTGTTGACTTGAGTCTTCATTCCCCTAAGTTATACTTAAGGGGGGGTGTTGGTGTAAATAAATATTCATTTTGGATATTATTACACTTACTTAAGTTAACTTAGGATAATGCATCTCTTCATAGTTTGGATTTGAGACACTTAGGGAAGTGTGCACTTAGGGATAGAGCTTATAGGAGAAATTCCACCTTTTGTGGTCTTATTTTGCTATTACACTCCACATTCGGTGGGTCATCCACCTCTTGTGGAATATTATATTATTTCTCCTACCTACCCTTAGTACTTCTTACCTACCCTTGTTTCTCATTGAGCCACATGTCATATTTGTGTGCTCATACATCCATATGGCCTTGCCTATATAAGCAGGCCTCTATTCATTGTATTGGTTAATCCAGTTGATCATTTTGCATATTGATGAGAATATAGTTTGTTCTTGTCATTCTATTGTCTCTTTTATGCTTTTCATTGTGCCCTTGATCTTGGCAAAATCCTACACTTCCAATAAGTTTCTTCACCTAAATTCCTGACCTGTTTCCTGTGTATCTAAAATAAAGACCTATTCCGCTATTTAAACTAAAATTCTAGGTTCAATAGCTTTTTCCCAAAAAACCTAAATTTAGAATAAAAGTAATTTTATTTTCTTTTCTAATTTTATAACAAAAGATAAGCTAACATGCAATAATTAAAAATCATTATTCTTTCTTTTCTTTTCTCATTCAAATTAATTAATTTTCTAAATAAAAAATTAAAGCAATACTTTAATTCTAATTAATTCTTTTATTCTTTTATTCATTTATTTATTCTTTTATTTATTTATTCTTTTATTCTTTTATTTTTTTATTCTTTTATTCTTTTATTTATTTATTCTTTTATTTATTTAAAATTCTAGGAAATAATAAATACAATTAATTTAATTTATTTTTCCACAAAAATTTAAATAAAAATATATTTCTAATATCATGCATCTTGCAACTTAATTTAATAATTTCTTTTAATTAACTAAATTTATAATCTCAATGCATAAACAATTCAACTATGAGATAATACCATAAATTTAATTAATTAATTAAAACCTGAAAGGAAATACAAGAGCAAGGAAAGAAAAATAAAATCCAAGAAAGTTTATGATGAAGTAATTGTTACCAAGAGAAAAGCAAAAACCTTGGAGCATCACCCAAATGTGAAGAAGGAGGCACAAGAACTTTTTGAAAGGGGAAAAGCAAAGAAAAACCCCTTGTGATATTATGAATGAGGCAATGCCTAAAATGAGAGAGAGAGAGAGAGAGAGCAAGAAGCTCTTTACAATATTGTCATTAAGAAGAAATGAGAGAGGAGATATCTCTTAAATAGAGATGAGGAGAGGAGTTACAAAGTAACTCCCAAATCTATGAATGCCACCATTCATAAAATGTGTGTGCCATGTGTCCACATCCTCTTATGGAGGAAATCTAATATTCCTTAATAAAGGAAAATAAAGGAAATGACTTGTCCTCACACATGTACTAGAGGACAAATTTCATGTAGGAATTCCAAAGGAATATCCTAAACTAAATACAAATAAACCTAAGATAAGTAAAGATTAAATATTCTAACCCCCCCCTTAAGCTTTACTTGGGGAGCTTACATCAAACCCTTCAATGGGTTGTAATCCAAGATTTTTATGATGAAATTGGAACTTTTCTTTACAAAGTGGCTTGGTCAAAATATTTGCAACTTGGTCTTCCCCCTTGCAATAGAGGAGTGAAACTTGCTTGTCTTCAATTTGTTCTCTAATAAAGTGGTGTTGGAGAGCAATGTGTTTTGTCCTTGCATGGAAAACTGGATTTTTAGCCAAGGCAATGGCACTTTGGTTGTCACAATACAATGGAGTTGGTTCGTGTTGAGGTAGACCCAAATCTTCAAGTAGTCTTCTAAGCCACAAGCCTTCTTTGGAAGCATTAGTGCATCCTTTGTACTCAGCTTCAGTGGATCCAAGAGAGGTAGATTGTTGCTTTTTACTATTCCAAGAAATTGCTCCTGAACCAACAAAAAAACAATAACCACAAGTAGATTTCCCATCATTGGGATCTCCACCTAGATCGAAATCAATAAAACCTTTTAAAGTAAAATCAGAATTTGCATCATAAAACAAACCTAGATTAATTGTTCCTTTAATATATCTTAAAATTCTTTTAGCAACTTTAAAGTGTGTTTGTTGAGGTTTAGACATGAATCTAGAAACCAAACCAACACTATAAGCAATATCTGGCCTAGTAAGAGTTAAATAATTTAAACTTCCAACTAATTGTCTATACAAAGTAGGATCAACAAGAGGAGTTTGCATATCAAGCATTAACTTAGTGCCTAATTCAATAGGAATTGAAACATGATGAGCATCATTCATTTTAAACTTATCTATGAGATCTTGAGCATATTTACTTTGAGATAAGAAAATTCCTTTAGAGGTTTGCCAAATTTGCATTCCTAAGAAATAATGTAGAAGACCTAGATCAGTCATTTGAAATTTTTGATTAAGTTGAAACTTAATATCAGAAATTAAAGTATTGGAACTTGAAGTAAGAATCAAATCATCTACATACAAGATAATAATTATAATATCATCTTCACTATGTTTAATATACAAGTTAGGATCATTTTTACTTCTAATAAATCCTTGAGTAAGAAAGAATTCATTAATCTTTGAATACCACTCCCTAGGAGATTGCTTTAATCCATAAATTGATTTCTTTAATTTACAAACTAAGTGTGCATTACCTTCTTTAATAAAACCAGGAGGTTGAGACATATAAATTTCCTCATGTAAATCACCATTAAGAAAAGCACTTTTAACATCCATTTGGTGAATAGGCCAATTCATTCTAGAAGCTAAAGCAAGCACAAGTTTAATTGTAGGCATTTTAGCAACAGTAGCAAAAGTTTCAGTATAATCTAAGCCTTCAATTTGAGAAAAACCTCTAGCAACTAATCTAGCTTTAAATTTACTAACTTGATTATTAGCATTCAATTTAGTTTTATAAAGCCACTTGCAAGAAACAAGATTTTTACCATGAGGCAAGGGAACTAAATCCCAAGTTTGGTTAGAAGTTAAAGTATCATATTCTTCCTTCATTGCTTTTTGCCAATGTGGTTGATTTTTAGCTTGATCAAATGTTTTAGGATCATTAGAATTCATAGTAGTAGTCATTAAAGCATAATTACAATAATTAACTCTCCTAGCTTGAAGTTTATCCATTCTAGCTAAGTATTCATCAGTATCTTGAATTAAAGATTTAAACCATTTAGGTCTTCTTTTAGAAGTAATGGATTCATCACTAGAAGAAGAGTCATGAGGAGTAGAGTTATTATTATCATCATCACTATCACTAGAAGGAATAGAAAGAGATGCATTAGGAGTAGGGTTAAGAGAAGGAGGTTGGTCCTCCACAAGCACAACTTTGGTTTGACCAAGTTCATCATCCTCCACTTTAGAACAATCATGAATGCCTTTTTCTGCAATACAAACATCTCTTGCAACTTTTACCTTGTTAGTAATAGGATTGTAAACTCTATAACCTTTAGTATTTTCATCATAACCAACAAAAATAAAAGGAGAAGATTTAGCATCTAATTTTTTTCGTTTCTCCTTAAGTTTGTGAACATAAGCTATGGAACCAAAAATTCTTAAATTCTGCAAATTGGGCTTTCTACCAGACCAAGCTTCTTCAGGAGTTTTATCCTTTAAGGCTTTGGTAGGTGTTCTATTAATTAAATAAGTTGCACAAGCCATAGCTTCAACCCAAAACTTGTAATCCATATTTTTAGCATGCAATAAACATCTAGCCATTTCAACAATTGTCCTATGCTTCCGTTCTGCCACACCATTTTGTTGTGGTGTATAAGGAATGGTAAGCTCATGTTTAATTCCAAAAGATTTCAAATAAGCATTAAATGCATTATTGACATATTCTCTTCCATTCTCAGTACGAAGAATCTTAATTTTAGAACCAGATTGCCTTTCTACAAACATATGAAATTCAGTAAACACGTCAAGCACTTGATCCTTACTATGAAGGAAATATATCCATGTTCTCCTTGAAAAATCATCAACAAAGGTAAGTGCATACCTTGAACCTTGGATGGAGGGATTCTCCATGGGACCCAAGAGATCACTATGAACTAGATGCAATTTAGTGTATGCCCTCCAAGATTGACCATGAGGAAAGGGTTCCCTACGCATCTTACCACTCATGCAACCATTGCAAACAATTTGAGAAGGAACAATACTAGGCAATCCATCAACCATATTTGCTTTTTACATCAATGAAATATAATCAGAATTGAGATGGCCAAGTCTTTCATGTCATATAGTAAAATCAATAGTAGTAAGCAAAGAATACTTTGGAGGAGCAAATTCATAGAACTTGAATAAGTTATCACTATCCATTTTAGCAGTAGCAATAACATGATTAGTGTTTGGATCAATGATATAACATATGACCCTATAAAAGTTAATCTTATAATCTTGACAAAGTTTAGGAACTGAAATCAAATTTGATTTTAATTCAAGAACATAAAGAACATCATGTAATTTCCCATTAGGAACATTCACATCACCAATAGCTTCAACTTTACAACTATGATTATTAGCTAATTGAACAGGAATATTAGAAGTATCGGGATGCAAAGATTTAAAACATTCTTTATGAGAAGTAACATGTTGAGATGCACCAGAATCAATAATCCACTCAAGGGGTTGAGAAACATTATAAGTACATGTAAATGCATGACGAGATGAATTACCATTATTATTACCTTTCTTATAATGAGGTTTATGTTGATTATTTTGATTATTTTGATTCATGGGCTTTTTACCATTTTGTTTCTTAAAACAATTATTAGTAATATGTCCATCTTTCCCACAATATGTGCAATGGGGTCTTGTTTGAGAATTATTCCTTTGATTATTGTACGTATTATTATGATTATTATTATGAGAATTGTTATGATAGGATTTAGAATGAGATTGTATATTAGAAGATTTGTGATTATTATTATGATTATTATTATGATTATGATTATGTTTATTATTATTGGATCTAAAATTATTATTATGATTTTGATTTTTAGACATAAAAGCATGTTCACTACTTTTAAGAGTACCAAATTGAATTAATTTAGCTTCCTCTTGACGCAATAAATTATGAAAAATATCATATGTTAATTGAGTAGCTAAGCTAGGAATAGCAAGTTGAGCATGAATATTCGTAATAAATTGTTGAAATTGACGAGGAAGACATTTTTTAAGAATAAGATGAATTAAACGTAAATCAGCAAGAGTAACTCCTAAACCAGTTAATTGACTATTAACAGAATCAAACTTTAATAAGAATTCATCCATAGTTTTAAAATCCGTATACCTTAGATCTTCAAGTTGATCTTGAAGTTGAATTTTTCGGGATTCATTTGAGCTATCATAAGTTGTTTTTAAAATTTCCCAAGCTTCATGCACTTTTGTACAATTTCCAATTAAAACATACAAATCAGGAACCATTGAAATACCAATTAAACCAAGTGCTTCCTCATTTTGAGCCTTCCATCTATCTAGGTCGGCTTGAGGAGTAGTTGTAGCGGGTTCAAAGGTTTTATCAGTCGCAACATCCAAAAGGTGTTTGAAACGAAAAATAAACGAGATATGTGTTTTCCAAGAATGATAATTGGAACTATTTAATTTAATTTCCGGAATTAATGTAGACATGATAGCAAAATAAAGGACAAATTATGATTAGAAATAAAAATTACCCCCTTAAAAAAAATACCTTCCTTGATTAAAACTAACCAAATTTGATTAACAATTTTTTTTTTATTTTTTTTAAATATTTATGAAAAAGTTTTCAAAACTTTATGATTATCTAAAAAATGTTATATTAAAAAACTTTAATTAAAAAAAACTATTAAATTACTTTAATTTTAAAAAATTAAAAAACTTGTTAACTTTATTATGTGAAAGAGTCTTAAAATAAACTAAAGGAAACTTTCATATATGTGAGAGAATCTTAAAAATAAATTTAACTTTTTTTAATCTAAATAAACCTGTATAACTTTGGAAAGAAACCTTTAATTAAACTTTATACTAGTTAAATGTTATAATATAGACAAAACTTCTTAAAATTCGAATGAATGATAATGAAAAGAAAAGAAACGGTAGAAGAGAACAGATACGTTATTGCACAGGTGATAGAAAGGAGCAGAAACGTAAGGAGAGAATAAAGTGATAAAATTTGGGGAGAATGATGCTTGCAGAAATGTTATACAGGAATGATCAGGGAGTGTTACAGAGACAAAGACCACGTAAGGCAAACAAAAGAGTCTTAAAAAAAAAACTACAGGAATAATTATAGAGAATGGAACAAAGAAGGCACAGAGATGCTAGAAAGACCATGCAAGGTAAACAAAATGCAGAATCCACAGAGGCATTATGCTTAGTGCAAACGCATTATAAACTACAAATAAGTTATGACTTCAGAGAAACTCAATGATCCGAATACAAACTTGTTATATTGAATATGAGAAGGAGAGACAAAGCCTATACACAAAACAGATTAAGAATGAAAACCCACGCAAACTACAACAAATATAAACACAGAAATTAGAAGAGATTAATGCTAGATGACAATAAACATGCATAGAGATAACAAAAACTTCAACTTTACCAAATATGAATACAAAAAAGAAAACTAGAATAGCTGTAGGTGAGAAAAAAGTTAGAACCTGCAAACAAAGTCGAGATTCAATTTAAATAATGAACCGGTAACCACCAGCGTTGCTGATGTCTTCTCTCACATTGATCACAAGTTTGATCTCATGTATGCCAAGCGTGCCTTCGTGCACTGGTATGTTGGTGAGGGTATGGAAGAAGGAGAGTTTTCTAAGGCACGTGAGGATCTTGCTGCTCTGGAGAGGGACTACAAAGAAGTTGGAGCTGAGTCTGTTGAAGGCGATGAAGATGATGGTGAGGAGTACTGATTTTTCTAGGGTTGATTAGTATTAGTAATTGATATTAGTATACTATATAATTGGCTTTTGCTGACAATTATTTTACAGACCAATACTCATTGGTTTTATCATGTAATGGGTAATTTTCGGGTTTTGTCGATGTAATGGTATCTTGGACGTGTACTGGAGCTATGAACTTGGAGCCAAATGCTTTTAGAGGGTTCAAATTTCCTGCTCAGGTTCGCTTTCGTATTCATAAAGATTGCTTACCATTGGGTGAAGATATTTTCAAGAAAACAATCAAAGATAACTACAATGAGAAGAACAAATTTAAGTTTGAGCTTAATCCTCAACAGGTGAAGAGACGTTGAAGTTTTAGATAAAGTATCTCTAAAAAAATATAAACAGAAAGTTACAGATTAGATTTGAAATATAAACAGAAGAGGCAAAATATAATAGAGATATAAGAATACACAGATATCAAAGCTAAAGATAATGGTTATTCTGATAAGAACAACTATTAAAAACTTAAATTTTTCCTCTCAAAGAAACAAATTATGAGAACTAATGCAATGTAATAATAAATCAGATTTGGCGGCAAGCCGACCAAATAGATTAAGGAGGCTGAGTTTGGCGGTAAACCTTCCAAACTATTCACACTAAAAAAAACCAGAAACTTTGGCGGCAAGCCTTCCAAAGACACAAATTTAAACCAGCAAGAAGAAACTTTGGCAGCAAGCCTTCTAAAGCCCTTTTTTTAATAAAAAATAACTAGAATAGAAGATTAAACCTGCAGGCAAACTTGTTAACAAGTTTGAAAAAAAAGTTAAAAATCTGAAACCAAAACCTGCACAATAGAAAATATTAGAAAAAGAACTTCTTCTCCTCTCAAGAATGCCTCCAACAAGGTGAACTCCACAGAATGGTAACCTTCATCAATGTCAACTTAAAATAAGGATTAGAAACCTGCTCTGATACCATGAAAGGAAATACAAGAGAAAGGAAAGAAAAATAAAATCCAAGAAAGTTTATGATGAAGTAATTGTTACCAAGAGAAAAGCAAAAACCTTGGAGCATCACCCAAATGTGAAGAAGGAGGCACAAGAACTTTTTGAAAGGGGAAAAGCAAAGAAAAACCCCTTGTGATATTATGAATGAGGCAATGCCTAAAATGAGAGAGAGAGAGAGAGAGAAAGAAGCTCTTTACAATATTGTCATTAAGAAGAAATGAGAGAGGAGATATCTCTTAAATAGAGATGAGGAGAGGAGTTACAAAGTAACTCCCAAATCTATGAATGCCACCATTCATAAAATGTGTGTGCCATGTGTCCACATCCTCTTATGGAGGAAATCTAATATTCCTTAATAAAGAAAAATAAAGGAAATGACTTGTCCTCACACATGTACTAGAGGACGAATTTCATGTAGGAATTCCAAAGGAATATCCTAAACTAAATACAAATAAACCTAAGCTAAGTAAAGATTAAATATTCTAACAAAACCACTAAACACACAACTGAGCAAATCAAAGCAAAGACTCATAAGAAGATCAAAATGACAAAAATACGAAGGTCGAACAAACTGACAAGACGATCAACTGACGACACTCATATGAGTGTAACTGAGTAAAATAGGGTCAACTACTATCTCCTCCACTTCCATTGACAAATATAAGGCACACTCAGACCTGTGAAGCTAGGTGGAGATGATACCCCGTACCTACCCGGTACTTGTACCTGCAATATCCTGCATCACCGAACCATACATGTATATATACAATATAGAAGACACGACATACACACCAATGAAGGAGAATCACGATGTTCCCTATCTCACCAAAATGAGTGAAGGAAAATCATCCCCTTGCATCCAATACACTCGCAAACACGCAACATATAATCCCACATTGCATAAATAAAGTAAAGTGTCAGTACATAGCAATAATCCATAAAGTGCCATAAATCATAAGTACTGAAATACTGTAAATAAATTATGCATCTCATATCCAAATAAAGCATGAAATAATGTCATATAAGTCTGAAAACCACATCATGGTAATGTATCCACTGAAAGAAATAATAATAAAGTATGAGTCTAATGAGTTCCAATGAGGAGAGGTACTACATTCTCCCCCCCAAAATTAGGCTTACTCCTGGAAGCCTAAAACAAATAAGAATACAGCTCTCTCATATTTTCTGCATCCTCCCCTAGCTTTCCTAGCCATGACCTAGCACTGTATAGATAAAACGGTTCATACCTACGGCAAGGAGAAAACAAGGGAAACACAAACATTAATACCTAAGCAAAAAGGTCAAACTGGATAGGCTCACTACAAACCCAGAGTACCTAGTGTTGAAACTTAAGCTCTGATACCAAATGTAATGCCCCACCAAAAACCCTAGAGGAAAACAATACAACTAGGCAACTAAAGGGTGTGATAATTTTTTTTCTGAAAGATTAAGTGCAATAATTATAACAATAGCACGTTTAACAACACACGGAATCCTAATGTATGTATTCCTAAGGGTTACCAACATAGAATCCAGTTGTTCATCTAATTAGGAAAATTAACTGCTTAAGACAATATCTATACATACATCTAAATTCCATAAAGAAAAATCAAGGTACTCCAAAGCAATTATTTTCCCATAGCTCATAAATGTAAAAGATTAAAGCAACTGATATAACATACATTCCAATGATCCAATATTACAATATCATAAATACATGGCCTCCAATAATACCACGGATTACAAATTACAATATCAAGGTTACATAAAAGTTTGATACAATGACCACACGGTCTCAACTGAACAATGATCATGAACATGAGCTGGTACATAAACCACGAACCATGAAACACCAGCGAAGCCTTTCCTCGCCTAAAGATACAATCCAAAACATCCAATGGGAAGTGGCACTACCACCCGACCATGTGATCCCAAAATGGAACCACCCCACCGTGCTAGGAGATAGTAGAAAACCCTCAAGCAAGCAAAGTAAGACAAGTACGAAAGGATTACAAGACTCTGCAAACATCTATGTATCACAACTCACAAAACACTAGTGACTCTAAGGAGAGAGTGTCATCACATGTCTTACAATGGATACCATGGTATAGCCTCCATCGGTCCCAACCCCCATCTTGGGTTTCTCCTGGTAACCTCTTTCAAGCCTCCGGTTCCGTCTAAGTCTCATGTAGACCCTACCAATCCTTTCGTGAAGACAAGGTGGTAAATTTACCATTCCAGACCTTCTCGCTACATTATGAGCCCTGTACAAGTACTCACCTATGCACGAGGCACATTATCTTATTTAATATTTTCCCATCCCAATTCAATTATTATGTTATCACTTTTTAACTGATTTTTGATGGGTTATCCTATCATCCACTTTGGGCATGGCCCTCGCTCGAAAGCCACTCTCTCTCATAAGACACTAACAAGAAATGTCTCTCTATGAGAACTCTATGGAAAAATAGACAACCATAACCAATCCTGACAAAGCACAGGTGAAGGATACAAAATCACTAACCCAAGATTGACCATTTGGACAAAACACACAATGGCTCACATCAATAAGGCTATCCAACAACACCTGACCAAGGAGATATAATAACATAGAACACAATGACAACTCAACCAGAATTGCAACAAAATCAAGCTTGACTGCAAACAACATTTACACAAGACCCTAATACAGGTAATCTTTCTTTACAACAACCAAAAGCATAAATAACTTGCAAATAAGGAATTTCCAGAAAATAAGAAAAATACAACTATATTAATACAAGAAATCAATGTTGTCATTTGTCCAATAAAGTTAAATAAAATCACATAAAAATTAACCCCTTAATTATATGTTCATGATTAATTTACAAATAAACCCGATTAGATTTTATAAATAATCTAAATTAAATTCCAAATTAAAAATTATATATAATAATATAATATAATTACATAAATATATATATTCTATGAATATAATATTATATAATTTTATCACATTAAAATATATAATAAAAAGAAGATTTAATTTTGAAATATCTTTCATTTCCAAAATAACATAATTAAAACCACAGAAAATACTATATACATATAATATTTTTATTTATTATTATTATTATTATTTTAATTAAATTTATTTATTTTTATTTTTTAATTAATGTTTCTTTTTTTTAATTAATTTTTTGTTTTAATTAATTTTTTTTTAAATTAATTTTTTTTAAATTAATTTTCTAAATAAAGAATTAAAGCAATATTTTAATTTTAATTAATTATTTTATTCATTTATTTATTCTTTTATTCTTTTATTTATTTATTTATTCTTTTATTCTTTTATTTATTTATTCTTTTATTCTTTTATTTATTTAAAATTCTAGGAAATAATAAATACAATTAATTTAATTTATTTTTCCACAAAAATTTAAATAAAAATATATTTCTAATAATTTATTTTAATTAACTAAATTTATAATCTCAATGCATAAACAATTCAACTATGAGATAATACCATAAATTTAATTAATTAATTAAAACCACTAAACACGCAACTGAGCAAATCAAAGCAAAGAATCATAAGAAGATTAAATTGACAAAATACTAAGGCCGAACAAACTGATAAGATGACCAACTGACGACACTCATACGAGTGTAACTGAGTAAAATAGGGTCAACTACTATCTCCTCCACTTCCATTGGAAAATATAAGGCACGCTCAGACCTATGAAGCCAGGTGGAGACGATACCCCGTACCTACCCGGTACTTGTACCTGCAATATCTTGCATCACCGAACCACACATGCATATATACAATATAGGAGACATGACATACACACCGATGAAGGAGAATCGCAACGTCGCCTATCTCACTGAAATGAGTGAAGGAAAATCATCCCCTTGCATCTAATACACTCGCAAACACGCAACATATAATCCCACATTGCATAAATAAATAAAGTGTCAGTACATAGCAATAATCCATAAAATGCCATAAATCATAAGTACTGAAATACTGTAAATAAATTATGCATCTCATATCTAGATAAAGCATGAAATAATGTCATATAAGTCTGAAAACCACATCATGGTAATGTATCCACTGAAAGCAAATAATAATAAAGTATGAGTCTAATGAGTTCCAATGAGGAGAGGTACTACACATACATACGTATATATATATTAAACTCAAAACTAATAATCCCTTTTATTATCATTATTTTTAAAGAAAACGATATTCCTCTAACACCATATTCCAATTAAAATTACAAATTAAAAATTATTTAAATCATACATACATACATACATAGATACATATAAACTATCGCATAAAATGTACATCGAAAACACCAAATATAATATAATAATGACTGAGCTATTTTATTTATTTTTTTTGTTTACTGCATTTTTGTTTTACCATAGTCCACGACAAATTCATGGTATGGGGAGGCATATCATGGTGTGGGGAGGAGATCCTCTCCCCAACACCACGACTGTGGTGAGGGAGCACCACTACGTGGTGTCTCTCCCCACCAGAGTGGGTTGAGAGGCACTATGTAGTGGTGCTCTCTCCCCACAACTGTGGGGTTTGGAGATGCATATCGCCTCCCCTCCCCATGTAAAAATTTATATATTTTTTTTAATTTAAAAAAAAAAAAAAACTTCTCTCTCGAATACATAGTAGTAGAGATGTAATTTAATAATATTTAAAAAAAAAATCTCCTCTGTTAAAAATCAACAAGGTAAATAAGTATAAATTTTTTGTTTTAAAATATCTGTTCTCAAACAAGAGCTATATCAAAACAACAAATTCATCAAAGAAAAATATCTTCCTGGGGTTTTCAACATTTAAGATTTAGTTTTCTATCTAGCTTCCAGAATTGGACAAATTGAAACCCTCTTTTTTTTTTAAATTCACACAAAACAATATGAGCAGACATGAAAGAATAGCAATAAAAATCAATTTCCCCATTTCTTCTTCTTTCCCAAACAAAAAGAAAACCAAAAACAACAAACCAGAGACACAATATGTAGTACCCCTACCCTAATCAGATTCTAATCTCGGTTTGACCTTGGTTAATTTATCATATTATAGTGTTATAGTCAGGAGTTTTTATTTTAGTGCATACATGTTAATGTGGTTTTCACACCAATTCATATGCAAGTTTATTAGTTCTCCTATTTTCATGTTATTTATCTCAGGCTAACACTTTCATTAAGTATATATATGTATGCATGTATGACTCTTGGTTGCAAGAGACTTCAGGTACAATAACACATGGGTGCGAGGTTCATCTCCGTCTGGATTTGTAGGTTTGAGTGTACATCTTTGGTCCTTAGAATTTGGATTAGGTGGTCATAAAACCCTCATTTGACCCTAGTCATGCTCAAGTGAGTGTTGTCAATCATCTATCAGTATTCCTTTGGTTGGGTATGCAGGTCGTCTATTTGTTTGGCCTTCTTGAATTGCGTGTTTTGTGTGTGTGGTTAAATTGAGTAATTAATCCTTTTTATTTTATTTGATTAAGTTTTGTTTATGCATTAAAAATTAAGGGACTAAATTAAATAGGTTCCCTTTTATGCGATTAATCATTATTTAGAATTGCTCAATTCAAATTGGTAGCTAGTTTAAATTAAATGGTAAATTTTAATGGATTAATTTATTTAGTTATGCTTTTGGAAAGGAGATTTAAATTAATTTGAAATAAAATTAATTTAATCTCTTTGCCTTTTAAAAATAGAAAGGTTGATTTTAATTATTTAAAGAAAATCAAATTTAATTAGAAAAGCAAGTTAATATATATTTGATAAAGTGTGAAAGATTAATTTAGAGATTTTATTTTAAATAAAAAAATATATTGCCCTCATAATATTTTTGAAATTTAAATGTTAAGTTATGTTAATTTGGAAAATTAGAAATTAAATGAGGAAGAGGCATTTTGATTTTTTGAAATTAGAAATAAATTGTGTAAAAGTATTTTTATTTTAGAAAAGAGATTTTTTGGTAAAAAACTAGGCATTTAACCTAGGGTTTGAAAATATTTTTGGGGGGAGGATTATTTTGGAAAAAAATATTTTGGGGAAAAATATTTTTGGAGAATGGAATTTTGGAGATTTTTGCAAAAGAAAATATTTTTGGAGCTTGCAGGTTGGGCTCTCCTTCAATCTTGCCAGGATTGCTGAACCAGGTAGGCCTCTGGTTTATTTCATTGGCTTCATTGTTTAAAAGAAATTGATTTGGTGTTTTTGGTAGAAATCTGGTTGTACAGATTTGAAATCTTATGTATTTGGGAAATGAAGGAGTTGTATTTTGAATTTTTGAATCTAAAACCCTCCTTACTTCCTTTCCAAACCTCCAGATGGTATTTTTGTTTGTATAAATTGGTTTAAAATAAAATAGAACAAATTTTGGGGGTTTGGTTGTTCTTGAAGAATTTTTGTTTAAACTCCATTGAAGGTTTCCTGATTAAGTTTTAAATTTAAATTTAGTTTGGGGTTTGGCAGATTTGTTGTTTAAATTTGTGTAGATCAATCTCATTTTGCAAATATGGTGTTGTTTTAGAGAAATTTCCCCTTTCTTGGATTTAGGTATTCTGTAAATGCAAAATGTTAGAAAACCCATGTTGCTGGAAAATTATTATTTTTAAGTCTTTGTGAGACTGTGTGTTTTTTGCTATGTATGCATTTTTAATAGTAAAATTTAAAAAACATAAAAAAAAAAAAAAAGAAGAAGAAATTTAATATTACCCACGTGGCGGGGAATAAACCCCCACCACGTGGGAGGTAGCTCGCTACCAATTGGTAGCAGTGCTACCAATGGTAGTGGACTACTACCAAAGGGTAGCAGTGCTATCAATGGTAGTGGACTCCTACCTTTTGGTAGCAGGGCTACCATAGGTAGCGTGAGCTACCAAGGGGGCCCACGTGGAGGTCCATGTGGGTACCCCCCCCCCCTTATTATTTTTTTTGAAAATATTTTTTTATATATTTTTTTATCAAAAAAAATATATAATAATTTAATATTTTAAATAAATGTTAATTTTTAAATAAAGTTTTAATTATGATTAAATTTGGCATTAATTAATAATTTATGAATAATTTGTTATTAATTAATTGTATAATATTAAATATACATTAATTAATATTCAAATCTTATTTTATTATTGATGCATATTTTTTCTAATTAAATACTTGATTTGCTAATTTCATTATTAATTATTAATTTGTTATATTTTATTAATCGCGGATTTATATATATATATATATATATATATATATATATATATATATATATATATATATATATATATATATATATATATATATATATATATATACAATTTTGGTATTTTCTATATGTGCGTAAGGAAGTAATTTGTGGATTTGGGAAAAGCTTGCCTATTTTTGGTTCCTTTAAATGTATGTATCCTTAATCAGAAAAGTGTAATTTGGTTCTGAAAAAGATGAACTTGGAGAAATTATTTTTGAACCAGTATGACAATGATGTTTTATTTGAAGATTAAATATCATATTTAGATGGTTAATGTTTATTTAATTATATTCATGTGAACTTGGTTTAAAAACTTGTAATGATGTATTTATGTTATGTTTTGATGCAATGAGCTTAGTGAGTTAGAAAACCAAGATCAACCTATACCTAGATGAGGTAGATAACTGCAATCTAACTTAGATCATTTAGAAAACTTGATTGACTTTTATGTTTAAATCAATATGAGAAAAGATGGTCTCTACTGGTTATTGCCTATGCAAGTTTAAATTTTTGTATTCGCTTTTGCTTAAGTAATGGCAAGACTTCATTTGTTTGATTGGGCCCTGTCGTGTGGTTGATTTGGGGTACTTGTTTCTGTCCTCGATCTCGAGTTTGACTATTGTCTTGTGAGGGTGTTATAACTGGTCATGTCCTTTATGCAGGTGTCGAACGATGATTTGTGGTTGACCATAGTTGGTCAGGTCTCTAGTTAGAGTATCATCAGTCAGTGTACCTCATATGAAGTCATGTTTGACAAGATGGTTGTTTCCTCCATTTTTGAACTCTGTTTGCTTGACCATGTATATTCCTTGGTTTATGAGTTTATTTGAGTATAGTCTAGTGTCGTATGGGAAAGTGGCTTTCGATTGGGGGCCGCACCCAAAGTGGTTGTTGGGTAGCCCATCAGAAGTGTGTCTAAAAAGTGATAACCTAATAGCATATTAGAGAGTTAGTTAATGAATCACTAAGTAAGATAATTGTGCCTCACATATGGGATGAGTGCTAACACAGACTCAACATGTAGTGAGAAGGCTTGAAATGGCAAACCATCATCCTTGTCTTCTCGAAAGGATGTGTGGGTCCACATGAGGCTTGGATGGGCTGGAGGTTCGGATTAGGTTGCTAGGGTAACCCAGTGGATGGGGCCGGAACCTATGAAGACCTGCCATGGTAACCATACTAGGTTGTGTGATGACACTTGTCCCTTATGTTCACTAGTGTGTTGTTGAGTTGTCTTGATAGGAGCATTGTTGTGGAGTCATCCTGTTGCCTATGCCCTTGTGAGTACCTGATATAATGCTTGACCTTGGGTTGTGATGACTTAGTTTTATGGATGCACTAGTGCAACTTTGTATTTGCTTCTTTTATGTTCAGTTGGATCATTTCCTATTCAAGGATCATTTATGTATTATTGACCGATGTGATCATTTGTATATTGGTTATGTTCGCCTTGATGGCAGGATTGTAAATGATGTGAACCTTATGTATTCTTCAGTATTGATTAAGTATTAGAGGGGTCTTGCAGTTGAGAAGACCCAGAGATGTAGCCCACTAAGGGTGAACTCCGAGATCATTTTGGTGTTATGTGGTGTTTTTACATTCTTATGTTTCCTCTTAATTTAGCAAGTATGGATGCATTATGTTAAAATGTATAATGGGGATTAGATGAAGCTAATTTTGAATGCATGTATATAGTCATCTTATTAAATGTAGTAAATAGGATCATAAAAGAATGTAGACGTGATTACTGGAAGATGTTTATTTTTAACACAATTTAAGTATGCATGGAAAGTATTCATTAGTTTAGGATGTAGTTAAAGCATGTTATGAAACTAGATGCATGGAAGGTGTTTAATGTAAGATTGAATGTAATGAATGATTAAAATTTATTGGATGAGCTTAATCATGTTATCCATAGTTTTAACTCTAATGAATGAATCTCATTGTGCCATCTATATTTTAAACATTAATGGATGAACTCATTATGTTATCTAATGTAACTCTAATGGATGAACTTCATTAAGTTATCTATTTTTTAACTCTAATGGATGAACCTCCACATGTTATCCATGAATAAACTTTAATGGGTGAATTTCCTCATGTTAGCCACATCTTCAACCATAATGGATGAACGCATCCTATTATCTACAATTTTAATTTTGTAAATAAATTATATCCTTGTTTAAAGTAATAACATGAAATTAAGTTAACCTACTTAATTGGATCAAATGTCGGGAGTGGAGTTAGATGTTAAATTAAGTAATCACGTTGGGAAACTCCTTAGGTATTGTTTAGTCTTCCGTTGTGTTATCTGAGCTTTAGATAACTCATTGTATCATTATCTTATGTTTAATTTTAAACAAAAAATTATTTGCACTCCATTCGTGGGTTTTAGATTTATCCCTTCGAGGTTTCCTGGTGGGGCATTACATTTGGTATCAGAGCCCATGTCACAAACACTGGGATCTCTGGTTTTGCTTGTGCCCTTAGTTGGTGTTAGGTGTATTGACCTTATGTTGTATGCTTGTCCTCCTTTTGTATGTGTGTGATTGAGCATACCTTATATTGTGTGTAGCATGTGTGTTGTAATGCCTCGCCAGGAACCCCGAAGGAAAACCCACAACAAGGGTGAAACAATTTTTTTTTAAAAGTATAAACATCATAAGTGCATTTACACAACATGCACGAAAACACAAGTGAAAGACTTAAACCAGAATTCCTTAAGGGTTACCAACAAAGAATTAACTTCATAAAATATATTCCACTATAAACATAAATCCACATATGCATCATTAACTCAATGATCACAGGAAGCCAAAGCAAATAACGATTCATCATAGAAAGATTGAAAGGATACAATAACATTTACACTTCAATAAGAATTTACTAACATCATCAAGGAAATTTATTAAAAACATCCCAACAAAATAGGATTACATTGCTCTTCCAATACATAGCTCCTCAAGATACATATAAGGATAGATCTTATCCAATACAAGGCTACATAAGATCAATTTTACAATGATACAATGACCACAAGGGTCTCCAAATAACAATAATCTTCAACAAGAGATGAAGCATGAGTCACAAACCACAGGAACACCTGCGAAGCCAATCCTTGCATGAAGATGCAAATCCGAACATCCGATGGGAAGTGGCACTACCACCCAACCATGTAATTCCCAAATGGAATCACCCCACCATGCTAGGAGATAGTTGAGGACCCTCAAAGAAGCATAAGCATGACATGGTCGACAAAAAAATACGACTACATGACAACACAATAAGACTCCACAAGAATCCAGATGACTCAACATCACAAATACACAAGTGAACCAAATGAGAGAGTGTCATCGCGTAGCTTAAGATGGATACCATGGTACAACCTCCATAGGTCCCGTCTCACTATCCTGGTAACCTCTCCCAAGCCTCCAGTTCCAACTAAGTCTCATGCGGACCCTACCAGCCTTTCGTGAAGACAAGGTGGTTGGTTTGCCATTCCAGGCCTTCTCGCAACATTATGAGCCCTATACTAGAACTCACCTATGCACGAGCTACAATTATCTTTATTAATGTTATGATACTACCCACCTAATCAATTCATTAGATTACCAGTTATTATCTGACTTTTGCTGGGTCATAATGCCTACCACTTTGGGTGCAACCCCCAAGTGAAAGCCACTCTCTCAAAGGACACTACACAAGAATGAGCCAAGGACCCTATGGCAAAGCAGACAACCATAACACCTCTATCAGAAACAAGTGGTCAAACAAGGACATACTGACTCTTGGCTAACCATAAGGAAAAGACACTACATGGTTAAGACAATGAAGCCAACATATATCCCTTGGTCAAAGGTACCAACTACACCACCAACATATATCGCTTGGCTAACATTATTTAATTTCCAAATCAATATACATCAGAAATGAAATCCACATTATACATTCCACCGAATAAAACATGAATTCTAAATAGGCATTTAAATCATTTTTAGAATATATCCAAAACTTACTAATTTGAATCTCGAATTCATGCCTTAATTTTCATTGATAACTTCATTAACTACATAATAAGAATCACATGAAAATCACATTCCATCATGCAAAACCACTTTAAACATTCCATTTATAAAATTTAAGTTCCTAGCACTAACCCGTTTGGAGACCGGTGAGGGCTCAAAGCTAAGTGGGGGTCAAAACAACCCGTGGTTATGCTGTTGCCGGGGCAATAGACACTACCTGCCGGTAGTGCTACTACCACTCGTAACAACCCTACAGACCGGTGGCTACCACAACCAACTGGTAGCACTACTACCAACCAGTAGCAGTGCTTCCAATCGATAGTGCCACCACCGCCGACCGGTAGCACTGCTATCAATCGGTAGCGGTGCTGCTGATCGGTTGTGCTGCTACCACTGGTAGCAGCTGCTACCAACTGGTAGTAGTCCTACCGATCGGTAGTGCTGCTACCAACCAGTGGTAGTAGCACTACTATTGTGTAGCAGTGCTGTTGACTGATAGTTGTGCTACTTGCGGGTAGCAGACACTACCGACCCACGTGATGAGGCAAGCCCATCACAGGAGTGGTAAAGTCCACAAGAGAGGCATGAGAAACATGCCTCCAAGCATTCTAAAACCAAAAAGTCACAAAATCAATAACCACAAAGGACATTCCATTTCTAGAATTATTTCATGGGCACACACATACAGTGCCAATTTTCAAAATTTCAAGGAAAGTTTACCAGCAAGGTAGATGGTGAAATAAACACACTAGAAAGAATAACTAGCCAATTCTTGACAATATAGAAACAAGGATGCACCCAACAAACCCAATCTAAATTTCTTTCTTTCAAAAGAAGAGGTGAATCAAGAAGTTGTTTGCTATGAACAAATAACACACAACAAATAAGAAATGAACAATTTCTTTTCTAAATGCAGCCATATGCTAATAGCATCACAAAATCAACTATATCAGGCAACCTTTCTTCTATATCAACATTCCAAAAAGAATCTACAGGCAGATTGCATTTCCAATCACACAAGAAGAAAATTGAAATATACAAAATCAAATCAAAACATCAGAATAGATTATCCAACCTAAAGAAAAGGCAAGCAAAGGAGTGAAGGAACACCAATCTCAAAACCCAGGTCGAATCTCCAATTCTTCTAGGAAGATTTCCAGAAATTAATTTCTTCTCTCCCAATTCCTCTTCTTCTCCTGTCGTGAATGCCTAGAATGGATGCCCCAAAAAAATATCTTTTAACCCAAGCTTCTAGGTTAAAGTTCTCATCCAATCAAATTTAAATATTTTAAAACTAAAAAGGCAATTAGATTTATTTCTTTCCCAAAAATAATAATTCTTTCCAATGATTAAATTAAAAAGGCCAAATGGGAAAATAAAAAGGGAAGCTTTTATTTATTTCTTTTTCCATAAATACTTCCTTCAACATAAGCATTTAACCTTTTTAAATGGCTAGGAAATTTATTTATTTCACAAAAATACATCATGCAACTTACACAATAAATTAAGCCATTTAACCATTTAATCTAGCACTCATTAATTTCAATAAAACAATAATCTCAGAGCATATTAATTAAATGATTATGCCAACACAAGATAGCATCATCCATTTAAATTAAATAACCATTTAAATAAATGGAGACACACAAAAACCAAGACAGATCAAATGACGACTCTCAAATGACCAAACCAAGGCACCATGATACACATAATAGCCAGACAGGGGAAACACAACCGACTGACAACACTCATACGAGTGTAACTGCAGTCAAGATAGGGTACAACAACTATCTCCTCCACTCCCATCGGATATATAAGGCATGCTCAGACCTATGAAACCAAGTGGAGTCCATACCCCGTACCTACCCGGTACTAGTACTTGCAATGTCCTACACCCAAGAACCACACGTGCATATAGACCAATATATATATAGACATGGTAAACACATTGATGAAGGAGAATCATGACATTCCCTATCTCACCAGAGTGAGTGAAGGAAAATCATCCCCTCACATCCTAATACACTTGCAAACACGCAACATATAAATGACACATTGCAATATAAGGTAAGGTAAAAGTGTCAGTCCATGATAATGATCCATAAAAATAATATTACTCATAAGCACTGAAATACTGAAATAAAATAATACACCATAAATCCAGATAAAGCATGAAATAACATCACATAATATCTGAATCAAAATACAATAATGTTCCACAGAACAGTCACTGAAGTAACTCAAAACATACAAAAGAGGCTGATCAAGGAGGGGTACTACATCCTCCCCCCCAAGCCTAGGATTACTCCTAAAATCCTAAAATAGATAAGAATAAAGCTCTCTCATCTTCGCTGCATCTTCCCAAGTCACAGAGGACTCATCACTGGGGTCCCATAGGACCCTTACCTGCTCGATGGTATGAACCTTGAGGGTCAAATCTTGATGCTGAAGGATGCGCACGGGCTCCATGGAAAGTTGCCTGTCCTTGACCTACAACGTGTTCCAATCAAGAACATGGGTCACATCATACTGATAAGGATGAAGAATAGAAACATGAAAGACATCATGGATGTGGGATAGACTCGGTGGTAAGGCAAGATGGTAGGCAACAGGTCCTATCCTCTCAAGGATCTCAAAAGGGCCTACAAAATGAGGTGCCAACTTAGAACCCTTTCCATAATGGATCAGACTCTTTCATGGATGGACTCTCAAGAACACATGGTCACCAACAAAAAACTGGTGATCGACTTTATGAGCATCGGCATACTTCTTCTACCTATCCTGGGAAGCAACCAAATGCCCACGAATCTGCTCAACCTGCTGCTCCATCTCACGAAGCAAATCCGGGCCTAAACTCACCCTATCCTCCAACTGATCCCAACTCAAAGGAGTATGGCAAGGATGACCATACAATTCCTAGAAGGGCGACATGCCTATAGAGCTATGATATCCGTTATTATAAGAAAACTCCACAAGGCAAAGATATTCCTCCCAACGCGACTGCTGATCCATAACATACATGTGAAGCATGTCCTCCAAGACCCGATTCACATGCTCGGTCTGACCATCGGTCTCTGTGTGATAAGCTAAACTGAAGTTCAACTGGGTCCCCAAAGTATGCTGAAGTGAGGTCCACAAGGCTGATGTAAAGACAGGGTCTCTATCAAAAATGATCTACCTTGGGATCCCATGCAACCTCACCACATCTTCCAAGAAAACTCATGCCACCACTGTTGTCGTATAAGAAGATTGGATAGGCAAAAAATGAGCAACTTTGGTTAATCTATCAACAATGACCATGATGGCATCATGACATCGTGAAGAAATAGACAACCCTACTATGAAATCCATGGAAATGATATCCCATTTCCAATCCGGTATCAAATTCAGCTGTAAAAGCCCCTTAGGGTGTTGATGCTCTGCCTTTACTTGGTGACATTCCAAGTACTTGGACAGAAAACCAGCAATGTCACATTTCATACCAGCCTAATGATATATTTGTCTAAGATCTGCGTGCATCTTCTTGACACCAGGGTGTGTTGAATAAGGTGCACGATGGGCCTCAGTCATGATCAAAATGCGAAGACCCTCCAAAGGAGGTACATAGATCCATCCAAGATGTCTAAGAAGACCATCTGACTCAAGAGTAAATCCAGAATATCTACCCTCCAATGGTCTTCTAGACTTCGCCATGGCTCTAACATCCTGATACCAGGTGTCTTGAAGAGGAACTACAAGAATTCTCTCACTCAAGTCCACACCAAGGGACAATGCTGCAACCTCATGTCACCTATAGCTCAAAGCATCTACCACTACATTCTCTTTCCCCTGAATATAACGAACCTCAAAATCATACTCACAAAGGAATTCCATCCATCTTCGCTGTCGAGCATTCAAGTATGGCTGCGTGAAAATATACTACAAACTGCGGTGATCACTATGCAGCTCAAACCGATGCCCCAATAGGAAATGTCTCCAACGAACCAACACATGCACTACAACTACCAACTCCAAGTCATGAACTGGATAGTTCAACTCATGATCCTTGAGTTTGCGAGACTCATAGGCAACCACACATCCATCCTACATAAGCACCGCACCTATACCTTCTAAAGAGGCATTTGTGCATACCATAAAATCTTTGAATGGGTCAGAAACTACCAAAATCAGAGTACTAACAAGGAGTTCCTTCAAGGTATGAAAAGCCAATTCACACTACTCTGACCAAACAAACTTCTTCCCCTTCCATTGAAGAGAAG
Organism: Cryptomeria japonica; assembly: GCF_030272615.1. NCBI lineage: Eukaryota > Viridiplantae > Streptophyta > Pinopsida > Cupressales > Cupressaceae > Cryptomeria > Cryptomeria japonica. The sequence continues at coordinate 279,890,072 of NC_081415.1, forward strand.
TAATCGAATGGCTTATCTGAGAAAAGCTCTGAACAAAATGACAGTAATATCCAGCCAAACCCATGAAACTTCAAACTTTAGAAACATTGGTCGGTGCTGGCCAATCAACAATGGCTTGGATCTTAGAAGGATCCATGGATACACCTTCTCCTGAAACTAAATGACCAAGATAGCTCACCTCTGATTGGAAGAAATCACACTTTGCCAAATTCACAAAAAGTTGATTCTCCCTCAAGCACTGCAATACCTGACGCAAGTGACCCTCATGCTCCTCCATGGATCTAGAATAAATCAATATGTCATCCAAGAACACAAGAACAAAGTGGTCAAGGTAGGTGTGAAAAACCCCATTCATAAGACTCATGAACACAGAAGGCACGTTCATCAACCCAAATGGCACCACTGTGAACTCATAGTGACCATAACGAGTACGCAACATCATCTTATGAATGTCTGCATCATGAATGCACAACTGATGATACCCAGACTTCAGGTCTATTTTAGAGAACACATTGGATCCCTTCACCTGATCAAAGAGATCATCAATCCGAGGCAATGGATATCAGTTCCAGATGGTTACCTTATTCAACTGTCGATAATCAATGCATAATCAAAGAGAACCATCCTTCTTCTTGACGAAGATAACCAGCGCACCCCAAGGAGAAACACTAGGATGAATGAATCCCTTGGCCAACAACTCCTCAACTTGCAACTTCAACTCACTCAACTCCTGAGTAGTCATCCAATATGGTGCTCTTGAAATAGGTTCTGCACTAGGAATCAAGTCAATGTGAAAATCTATGTCTCACTTCGGAGGCATACCGGGAATATCCAAAGGAAACACATTCACATACTCTCTAAGAATAGGGTGACCATCAAGAGTGATTTCTTGACTCTCTCCCTCATCCACATCCTCAAGAGAAACTACAAAAAGCTGACACCCTTGACGCATGCACCGCCTAAGTTACATAGCGGAAATCATACATAAGGATATTGATTACCGAACTCCCACAATCCCCACTCTCCTGCCATGGTCATCTACATACTCTACTATCTTTAGACGATAGTCTACACGAGCGTTGTGAGATGATAACTAGTCCATCCCCAACACAACTCCATAGGAACCCAAAGGAATGACTTGAAGGTCCACTAAAGTGACAAAGGGTCCTAGGTCCAACTTGCAATTAGGAACGAAGGCATCTACAAACACTTGCACACCGGTAGCCAACTCTACTTGCCACCTATTTGCCTGCTTAGCAGACATGAGCCCACATCGCTTCATAATGGATGAAGAAATAAAACAATCTGAAGCACCAAAATCAAAAAGTACAGAGATAGGGGTACCACACAACACACCTATGGTCTCAATCATAGTACTCTGATGCTTAGCCTGACGGTCATCCACCACTGCAAATACTCTATGGGATCTACCTACATCCCCCACTATCAGCTTTGATGTGGCTAGCCTCTGACTAACAGACTGATGCAAATGTCGAGGACACTAAGCGGCCTTGTGGCCAAACTGACCACAAGTGAAGCAAGCTCCACTGCCAGGTCCTCTACTTCCAGATGGTCCATTAGACTGCTGGAAGCTCTCCCCACTAGAGGCCTAGGATGCTCCCTGAGAAGACTACCCTGGAAAGGTCTGCCTACCCCTTGGCCATCTCCTTCTCTTTTGGGACTGAGAGATGCCACCCTGCTGGCCCTGAAACTGCTTCGGTCTTGGTAGCTACTGCTGCTGCTGTAGTCCACCCTTGGTGGGTTCTTGAGGACCCCTAAAAGGTGCAGTAGTCTAGGACTGATTCCCTCTACCTCTAGACCCACTGAAAGGATCACTCCCAATTTGAACTCCAGACTGGCCACCATGAGCATGGCTAAGGTTCTACTCTACCAACCTGGCTTTCGCCATGGCTACCTCTATTGAAGTAGGCTAAAAAACTCTCACTCCTCCATTGATGCGGTTGTTAAGACCCCTCAAGAAGTGCTGCATAAGAATAGCCTCATCATTGCCAATCCTAACATACTGTTTGAGCTCATATAACTTGTGCTCAAACTGATCCACTGACAACCCAAATTGGCATAGGGCATAGAACTCATCTGCTCGTGACTGCCTCCATTGGGGTGAGAGGAATCGTGCCCTGAACCTCTCCAAAAAAATCTCCCAAGATGTAGTGTTAATGCTCACACCGATCCTCTCCTCCTCTAATCTCCACCAGATAGATGTGAAGCTCTCGAGACACATGATTGCACATCTCACCTTGGTGTTGCTACTATAAGGATACATAACAAAACACCAGTCTAAACTGATAAGCTAGGTCTCTACCTTGAGACCGGTACCTTTTCCATCAAAGAAGGGAGGATTGGACCTCATCAAGTCCCTCATGTGCCCTAAGATAGCTCGATCCATGTCCACTGGGACCTCTCTCCTTCTAGGAGACCTCTCCCTCTCTCTCTCTGGAATCTGCTGAAGCAATTCCTCTACCCGGCCATGGATGGGCTGATCCACCTCGGGTCTAGGGCCTAGTCTAGCTAGCACCTCCTGAAACATTTGATGCAACTCCTCCCTTTCAGGAACCTTCTCTACTAAATACAGTTCCTCCTGATGAACCACCTGATCTCTATCCACACTCACATGAGTGGGTGGAGGTGAAGGACTATGGCGATTGGAACCTCAACCCCTTCCTCCTCCTCTACCTTTGGTGCAGCCACTAATGCGGCCACCTCCCTTGGCTTTCCTAGCCATGACCTAACACTGCACAAGAGAAAAAGGTTTAGATCAAAGGCAAAGAAAGACACAAGGAAGTCACACCACAAGACCTACACAAAAAGGTCAAGGCAAATGGGCTCACTACAAACCCAGAGTACCCAATGTTGAAACATGGGCTCTGATACCAAATGTAATGCCCCACCAGGAACCCCGAAGGAAAACCCACAACAAGGGTGAAACAATTTTTTTTTAAAAGTATAAACATCATAAGTGCATTTACACAACATACACAAAAACACAAGTGGAAGACTTACACCATAATTACTTAAGAGTTACCAATGAAGAATTAACTTCATAAAATATATTCCACCATAAATATAAATCCACATATGCATCATTAACTCAATGATCAGAAGAAGCCAAAGCAAATAAGCATTCATTATAGAAAGATTGAAAGGATACAATAAAATTTCCACTTCAATAAGCATTTACTAACATCATCAAGGAAACTGATAAAAACATCCCAACAAAATAGAATTACATTTCTCTTCCAATACATAGCTCCTTAAGATACATATAAGGATAGATCTCATCCAATACAAGGCTACATAAGATCAATTTTACAATGATACAATGACCACAAGGGTCTCCAAATAACAATAATCTTCAACAAGAGATGAAGCATGAGTCATGAACCACAGGAACACCTGCGAAGCCAATCCTCGCATGAAGATGCAAATCCGAACATCCAATGGGAAGTGGCACTACCACCCGACCATGTAATTCCCAAATGGAATCACCCCACCATGCTAGGAGATAGTTGAGGACCCTCAAACAAGCATAAGCATGACATCGTCGACAAAACAATACGACTACATGACAACACAATAAGACTCCACAAGAATCCAGGTGACTCAACATCACAAATACACAAGTGAACCAAATGAGAGAGTGTCATCGCATAGCTTAAGATGGATACCATGGTACAACCTCCATAGGTCCCGTCTCACTATCTTGGTAACCTCTCCCAAGCCTCCGGTTCCAACTAAGTCTCATGCAGACCCTACTAGCCTTTCATGAAGACAAGGTGGTTGGTTTGCCATTCCAGGCCTTCTCGTAACGTTATGAGCCTTGTACTAGAACTCACCTATGCACGAGGTACAATTATCTTTATTAATGTTATGATACTACCCACCTAATCAATTCATTAGATTACCAGTTATTATTTGACTTTCACTGGGTCATAATGCCTACCACTTTGGGTGCAACCCCCAAGCGAAAGACACTCTCTCAAAGGACACTACACAAGCATGGTCACTCCCCGAGGACCCTATGGCGAAGCAGACAACCATAACACCACTATCAGAAACAAGTTGTCAAATAAGGACATACTGACTCTTGGCTAACCATAAGACAAAGACACTACATGGTTAAGACGATGAAGCCAACATATATCCATTGGTCATAGGTACCAATTACACCACCACAGGATGACTTAACCACTGACCAAAATATCACAATATACACTTGCAAGGATAGCTAAATACATCAAGTCCACCCTCAGACAATCTTTGAGAATATTAGCATCATAAGCACTTGCAATATCATTGATTGAATCATAAATAACACACTCTTTCCAGTAGACACATTATTTAATTTCCAAATCAATATCCATCAGAAATGAAATCCACATTATACATTCCACCAAATAAAACATGAATTCGAAACAAGCATTTAAATCATTTTTAGAATATATCCAAAACTTACTAATTTGAATCTCTAATTCATGCCTTAATTTTCATTGATAACTTCATTAACTACATAATAAGAATCACATGAAAATCACATTCCATTACGCAAAACCACTTTAAACATTTCATTTATAAAATTTAAGTTCCTAGCACTAACCAGTTTGGAGACCAGTGAGGGCTCATAGTTAAGCGGGGTTCAAACCAACCTGCAGTTGTGCTACTGCCGGGGCAATAGACACTACCTTCGGTAGTGTTTCTACCACTGGTAACAACCCTACCGACCGGTGGCTGCCGCTACCAACCGGTAGCACTACTACCAATAGGTAGCAGTGTTGCCGATCGGTAGTGCCGCCATCGCCGACCGGTAGCACTGCTACCAATCGGTAGCGGTGCTACCGACTGGTAGTGTCGCTACCATTGGTAGCAGCTGCTACCAACCAATAGCACTGCTACCAAATGGTAGTAGTCCTACCAATCAGTAGTGCTGCTACCAACCGGTGGCAGTCCTACTGACCGGTTGCACTGCTACTGCGTAGCGGTGTTGCTGACCGGTAGTTCTGCTACCTGCGGGTAGCATACACTACCGACCCACGTCCACAAGAGTGGTAAAGTCCACAAGAGAGGCATGAGAAACATGCCCCCAAGCATTCTAAAACCAAAAAGTCACAAAATCAATAACCACAAAGAAAATTCCATTTCCAAAATTATTTCATGGGCACACACATACAGTGCCAGTTTCCAAAATTTCAAGGAAAGTTTACTAGCAAGGTGGATGGTGAAATAAACACACTGGAAAGAATAACTAGCCAATTCTTGACAGTATAGAAACAAGGATACACCCAACAAACCCAATCTAAAGTTCTTTCTTTCAAAAGAAGAGGTGAATCAAGAAGTTGTTTGCTATGAACAAATAACACATAGCAAAGAAGAAATGAACAATTCCTTTTCTGAATGCAACCATATGCTAATAGCATCAGAAAATCAACTATATTAGGCAATCTTTCTTCCATATCAACATTCCAAAAAGAATCTACAAGCAGATTGCATTTCCAATCACACAAAAAGAAAACTAAAATATACAAAATCAAATCAAAACATCAGAATAGATTATCCAACCTGAAGCAAAGGCAAGCAAAGGAATGAAGGAACACTAGCCTCAAAACCCAGGTCGAATCTCCAATTCTTGCAGGAAGATTTCCAGAAATTAATTTCTTCTCTCCCAATTCCTCTTCTTCTTCTACCGTGAATGCCCAGAATGGATGCCCCAAAAAATAATCTTTTAACCCAAGCTTCTAGGTTAAAGTTCTCATCCAATCAAATTTAAATATTTTAAAACTAAAAAGGCAATTGGATTTATTTCTTTCCCAAAAATAATAATTCTTTCCAATGATTAAATTAAAAAGGCCAAATGGGAAAATAGAAAGGGAAGCTTTTATTTATTTCTTTTTCCATAAATACTTCCTTCAACATAAGCATTTAACCTTTTTAAATGGCTAGGAAATTTATTTATTTCACAAAAATACATTATGCAACTTACACAATAAATTAAGCCATTTAACCATTTAATCTAGCACTCATTAATTTCAATAAATCAATAATCTCAAAGCATATTAATTAAATGATTATGCCAACACAAGATAGCATCATCCATTTAAATTAAATAACCATTTAAATAAATAGAAACACACAAAAACAAAGACAGATCAAATGACAACTCTCAAATGACCAAACCAAAGCACCATGATACGCATAACAACCAAATGGAGGAAACACAACCAACTGACAACACTCATACGAGTGTAATTGCGGTCAAGCTAGGGTACAACAACTATCTCCTCCACTCCCATCAGATTATAAGGCATGCTCAGACCTACGAAACCAGGTGGAGTCCATACCCCGTACCTATCCGGTACTAGTACCTGCAATGTCGTACACCCAAGAACCACATGTGCATATAGACCAATATATATATATATATATATAGACATGGTAAACACACCGATGAAGGAGAATCATGACATTCCCTGTCTCACCGAAGTGAGTGAAGGAAAATCATCCCCTCGCATCCCAATACACTTGCAAACATGCAACATATAAATGACGCATCGCAATGTAAGGTAAAAGTGTCAGTCCATTATAATGATCCATAAAAATAACATTACTCATAAGCACCGAAATACTGCATAAAATCATACACCATAAATCCAGATAAAACATGAAATAACATCACATAATATCCAAATCAAAATATAATAATGTTCCATAGAATAGTCACTGAAGTAACTCAAAACATACAAAAGATGCTGATCAAGGAGGGGTACTACATGTGTTCACACCTTGTTTTCACCTTCTTGATGTTGGTGTTCTTGAGTGATTATATGTGCTTTGTTTTCTTAGTGATGTCTTGGTCTAGGATTACTCTTATTCTGAAAGAGAGTTGTATGTACCTTTCTTATTGATTGTTGTACTCTTTAGAATAATCCATTTGGGTTAGTCAGTGTTGTCCTGAATCTGAAAGTACGAAGTGTGCTTGTTTAAGATTATGATCTAGCTTAGTGTTGTTCACTTGAAAGACTAGTATGGTAGATATTGAATGATTATCACCCTTCCTCCTCTCTCTCGATAGAAATTAAATGCTTGTGATATGTGTAATTATCTCTTATGTGAGTTTACTTGTGCAAGAGAAAGGGTGTGACTTCTTGAACCCTTGTGTGAGCCTTATGACACTTATGTGTTGTTTAGATAATAAAAGGGCTATGGGTTTGAAAGTTCATATTGGTTATTGAGAAAAAATTGTATGTTTACATTAAAGAATTCTCCATGTGTTTTGTAGGAGTAACATAATTAAATCCTATCTTAAGCAAGGTGCATTAATATGCGAATAGTTGTTATGTGAAACTACTTTGTTTGTAAAATAAGTATAAAAGGGAACATGTTATAGTAGCTTCGAGAGTGTATTAATGTGTTCCATGAAAGATTGTTTTATGTGTTTCATTAAACCAGTTTGATTGAGGATCTATTTTAGCAATGCTCCATTGAACTTGCTTTTGGATATATGTAATTACCTTATTATGTTTAGAAATTGCGAATGAAAAGCTTGTTTGATGTGCATGCATTAATATGTAGTATTTAGTTGATAGCTCCTCGCTTACCTTGTTACCGTACTTTGAGTTTCATTAATAGGTTGCAAATTATGATATGTATTTGTTTTGAATTAAAAGTAGTGAGTGTTCACAAGAGGTCTGGTATTATCAAAAAGATTGCCTGTTTTGATCTTTGTTGTTTGAAAAACTAGAACATTCTGTTGCAACCATAATAATTGGAAATGTCATGTTAGATCGATTGATAGTCTTCTAAAATAGTAGTGAAATGAGAACCATACAATTGAAATAATAGACTTATAGTGAGAAATTTTAGCATATAGTGTGATCTTGTGTCTTTGTAGGAAATAGTTTGATTATCAAACTCTCTTTTCCATCTCTTTGTCTAGATTATTAGATTTTAGTAATGCTACTAAAGAGTGCATTGATTTAAATAGAGTGTTTATAAAACATGTTAAATTTTCTCCAGAGCTTCCACCAAACCCCCACATCCAACAAGAGAGAAGAAGTTTTCTCCAACATGAGAAGAATAATCATGGGTAAAAGTACAAACCTATGTCACACTTTTACAAAGGAAAAGGCTAACACAACAATAACTATTCAATTTCATCGCCATAAAAGTGTCAATTTGTATTTTGAATCTGAGGATGATGTAAACTAATGAAATGTGTAGAATTTGTTGAAGTTTAAGTCTACTATTTTTTGAATTTTTTTTGTCAATAATTTATATGTTTTTTTTAGCTTTAAAGTCCATTTCTTTATTGCTGAAAAACGCTGAAAAACAGGGGGTTTGGTTCCCACCTCAAAAGTAAATGTAAATCAACTTTTTTTTTTCTCATTTTGATATTAGTTATAGACCACATATTTATATAGTGCATGAAAAAAAAATAAAAAAAAATTGATGTATATTTTCTTTGTAATAGCATTTGGAAGTCGAATACACAAGAATTTGACAGTTTTTGTCTCCCACCACAATTTGTCTATTCAATTTATGATAGTCAAAAAACTAAAAATGCCCTTTTGGAGAAGACTCTCTCTTCTAGTGAACCATATTTGTTTCAATTTTTTTTGAAGTGATTTGATATTTTTGTTTTGTTTTTCAAAGAAGACTCATATCGAACAAAAGAATACCTAGTTGTAGTATTTTTAATTTTTTATATTAAATGTAATCAAAACATTAAAAAAATGATATGAGTAGAATTCTGACTTCGATCTCTAAAAAAGGGTATTTTTAATGTTTTTAATAAGTTTAATTTACGTATTGAATTTTGTTGCAGAAGTGACAAGTTTGAGAAAATCATCATTTTTGTTGATGTGGCAGCCACTTGGCATTCCACATAAGCCGTTTCGGTCGGAAACGTTCTGGCCAGAACAATTCAAAAATAGTTCTAGCCGGAACTGTGAGGGCCGACGCGACCGGTCGTACAAGCAACCAGTCGCTTGAACCACATATAAAAAAGAATTGTTTTTTCCATTAAAAAAACCAAATCAATCAATTGCAAAAATAAGAAGAGTTATTTTTGCAAAAAATGCTTCTTTTTTTCAAATAAAGTGGCATTTTGGAGCGAGTAGGAAGATTATAAAGGGGTGAAGATTTTGAATTTTTTTTCAAAAGGCATCTACCCTTTCCAAGTATATTATTTGAAATTATTTTTTCAATCATGCTTAATTTACAATATTAGATGTTTTTTTGGAAATTAAATATTTTTTAGATTAACCATATTCTTTAGTCACTGCGATACGACGATAACCATTACTAGGCCATATATCCAACACTATTTAGTACTGAATTATATTATATTTTATTTCCTAATACTTGACTCAAATTCTCTATATATTAGCTAAGTGATTTCAAGCAATTAATGTTATTAAATCATGTTCATATATACATTGCATATAGTCAAATGTATCTAATTGAAGTATACTTAATTTCTTACTTTTTATCAATGCTCCTAAATTTCTTGAGCCTTATTTTTTTATTTTCTAAATTATAAAAATTGGAATTCAAGTCAAATGATCTAAATGGATGAAATTTACACATGTTAAGTCTAAGAATGCAAAATTATTTATACATTTCTTTAATTAAATTTTTTTTGTTAAGAACCGACGAAAAGTTATTAGATATATAACCTTTTTAGTTCAAAGCACTAAACTTTGAAGATTTATTTGCATGTGTTGTTTTTAGGTTCAAAGCATAAAATTTTGAAGATCTAAATATTTTTTGCAATGAGGAATAAGAGGACTAGATCAAGATTGTATGATCGTAAAAGGGATGATAAGATGAAAGGTCATAAAAAAACATAGTCAACAACAATCCGTTGTTGTTCAAGATCAACCTGATGATGTTCAAGAAACATCTACTCAGCTATGAGATGAATTTTTTTTTTCTGGTATGGAAAATTTGATGGAAATGGATGAAGATAGTCTTTTCAATGAAATTCCATCTAAAGATATGATACCTAAAAGCACATTAGAATTGCATAATAAGAATTTGTGGGATGATTATTTTAAAAATAAGTCTATTGTTGGAAGAGCACAATTATTTGCTAAGCTATTTAGGAAAAGGGAAATGAAACCTATTTTGGAGTTGTTGGGTATTGGTAATAAGAAAATTTCAAGTGATACATTAGTAAAAGAAACTATAATTGAAAATTTACAAGAAGCATTTTGTATTGAGAACACAAGTGGAGGTGCTGATTTAAGTGTTGCACGCAGAGCATTGATGACTATGATTACTAGTAAGGAATTGACTCGTAAAAAACAAGTTAATGCAATTTCTCAATTAATCCATGTATCTAGAAGAACTATTCAAAGATATATTAGGAAGGGAAATATGTTGGATGAAAGCATCAGAAGGAATTGGGTAAATATCTGTAGGGTTCCTAGAAAAGACAAGTCATTGATTATTGGACCAACCAATCTCATGTTTCTTCCAATAGAAGGGATACTATAAAGATGATAGATGAAGATGGTAAAAAGATTACACATCCAAAACATTTCTTAAATACAACACAAAGTGAATTGTTTGAAGCATTCAAGCAAGAAATTTTAGATATAAAGATTTGCCAAAGGATGTTTGAGAGATTTCGTCTTTGCTTTGTACGCATAAATAAGGTACATGAAACTTGTTGTTGTCGAAATCATGTTGAATTTCATCTACACTTGCAATCATATAAGAAGTTCATGGCAACAATTAATCCAAATCTATTCATTCCTACAAGTACAACACAATTTGTGAAGTCTATTTTATGTGATAAATTAGAAGATTCCGATGAGTTCAAAATACAATGTATAAAAGGTGAATGCAATGATTGTGGATTTTTGAGTAAGTCTGTGTTGCAAACTAAGAATTTTGATATTCATGCACTAGTTATATGGAAGAGATTTGAATATGAGACATACCAAAGTAAGTCAGGAATTGAACCCCAAAAAATTATGTTGAAAGAGAGTGAATTTCCCTACATTCAGTTTATAGATAGATTTCATAATATGATATATCCACATATCCAACATTGTCATGGTGCAAGATGGCAGACTAAATAGTTTCATGATTCAAAGAATTATTTTCCACCAGGTTGTATTCTTTCAATTGTAGATTTCTCCGAGAACTATACATTTAGTTCTCACACATAAATTCAAAGTCAATATTATCATTCTGATCAAGTTGCAATATTTGTACAAGTTTTCTATAGACATGCACAATTTCATGTGGATGGTATAGAGAGTACTGAAAAATGAACACATTATCATCAAGGAGGTCCATTTCTATATCAGTGATGATACATGTCATGATAGGAGCTATGTAACACATTATTTTGGAATGTTTTTTTGAAGATATTAAAGATCATGGGATAGAATGTACACAACATTGGATTTAGTTAGATGGATGTGCCGATAAGTACATTAGATTTGAAATTGATTATTTAAGTATTTTTATATATATATATGATTTGATTGTATATAATAGGTCAAAATTTTAAATATATATTTAATATATATGTTATTCATGTTAGGGCAGTTTAAGTCTGCAAAAGCTTTTAACTAGTTATCCCTACACATGCTCGATGTAGCTTAAAGTTTTTGTGGATTTTTTTTGAGAGTGGACATGGAAAAGGAGAGCATGATGGAGCAGGAGCATGTGTGAAGTGTGCACTTCACCAACATGAACTTGCAGGTAAATTATCTTCATATATATACATATATATACATACATACATATATATACATACATATATATATATATATATATATATATATATATATATATATATATATATATATATATATATATATATATATATATATATATATATATATATATATATATATATATAGACACACACACACACATGTGGGTTGTCCAATTTTCTAAAGAAAGAGCTTATGTACAGGTAACACCATACATAATTCTAATGATATTATTGAATGATGCAAAAATCATTTTCCTGGTCATGATACAACTTACAACAAGTGTTATTTTTGGGAAGTTAAAGGTATATATATATATATATTTATTCTTAAACATTATTGGTGTTCTTGAATTATTTTTAAAATTCAAGTGTATATATATGTGTGTGAAATGAACTAAAATTGACTAAATAATTTTTGTATTATCAAATATTGATCGATCAAATCCTTATAATTGTCAATCAATTAATGGTATTAGAAGTTTTCATCAAGTCATGACTACAGGATTTAGCAAGCCTCGTGTTATTCTTGCAAGAGGAAAATCATGCTTTTGTGTTGATTACATTGCGAACAACAAAGATACTGATTGTCAATATATTGCTTATGGATATGTTTTGCAATGGGATATGAAAGAATTTTTCACAATGCCTCCTTATGAAGATAGTGACATTATTGATAATCATGATCCTCTATATTCAGTTGATTATGAATGTGTTTCTAATTTAGTTGTTACAGGTGCATGCATGCATATTTTTTAAATTACATATATCTACATGTACAAATTTTTAAATTCTTCATTAATTTAATATTGTTCAAAACTAATTTAAAAATGTGTAATGAACTAATATTGCTTGTAATATATATACATGCATGGTATATTTTCACAGATGATATTTTTGTAGTGATTGCTAATCCTGACAATACTGAAAGTGTAAATTATTATCTACTAAGATGCACACAACCAAAATGCAAGTTATTGGAATCAGCCAGTGATGATGATGGGCAACAATATCCCACTGGTTCAGTTGTTGTTGAAGGCACCTATTATCAACAAATAAAGATATATACAAATGGTGCCATATTCATTGATTATATGCCTGGCCAAAAAGTTCTACACTATAGTCACTTAGTAATAGTGACAGGATTGCAGTTGGAGACATTGCCAAAAAGAGGACGTGGCAACCAAAAGTGGAGGTTGCCTATTGAAGATCATGAATTTTTTTTAGAAATTATAAAAGATAGGGAGGATCCAGATTATATGTACCACGAGATTTAAGTTCACTTGCCATGTTTGAACAAGTAAAATATATTAGATAGGTCTTATTTTGATAAACTCATATATATATTTAAATATTTCTAGACATGTGTAGCAATTTGGATAACTTGTGGAAATTTAGTTTTGTTGATGCATTTATTTTACGTTTTATACGTTGATTTTACATGTTTTATTCATCTATGTATTCATTTAATTTTGATTTACACATTTATAGTTTCATTTAATTATGTTGTATACATAGTTATGCATGTATATATAGTTTCACTAAAATGAGCAATTAATTATGTTGTCTTAAGGTGTTTTAAGTGGTCTTAAGGGCATTTAAGTGGATATTTGCGTCATTGATTCTTTTATATTTTTACACATGCATGGATTCATTTTATTCATGTACGTACATTCATTTCATTTATATTTACACGTATATTGTTTCATTTAATTAGGTTGTTTGGATTCATCTAATTATGTTGACCTAAGATGTTTTAAGTGGTCTTAAGGGCATTTAAGGGGATATTTGCATCATTGATTCTTTTATATTTTTACACATGCATGGATTCATTTTATTCATCTATGTACATTCATTTCATTTATATTTACACATATATTGTTTCATTTAATTATGTTGTTTGGATTCATCTAATTATGTTGTCCTAAGGTGTTTTAAGTAGTCTTAAGGGGATTTAAGGGGACATTTGCGTCATTGATTCTTTTATATTTTTACACGTTTTATTCATTTATGTACATTCATTTCATTTATATTTACACATATATTGTTTCATTTAATTATGTTGTTTGGATTAATCTAATTATGTTGTCCTAAGGTGTTTTAAGTGGTCTTAAGGGGATATTTAAGGGGATTGATTGTTTTATATTTTTACACATGCATGGATTCATTTTATTCATCTATGTACATTCATTTCATTTATATTTACACATATATTGTTTCATTTAATTATGTTGTTTGCATTCATCTAATTATGTTGTCCTAAGGTGTTTTAAGTGGTCTTAAGGAGATTTAAGGGGATATTTAAGGGGATTGATTCTTTTATATTTTTACACATGCATGGATTCATTTTATTCATCTATGTACATTCATTTCATTTATATTTACATATATATTGTTTCATTTAATTATTTTGTTTGGATTCATCTAATTATGTTGTCCTAAGGTGTTTTAAGTGGTCTTAAGGGGATTTAAGGGGATATTTAAGGGGATTTAAGTGTTAAAAATTTAATATCCCCTAAGGGATTTAAGGGGTCTTATGTGGTCCTAATAGGTCCTAAGGGGTGCGCATGTGTCACAAGGGTCTTAAGTGGTCCTAAGGGGTCACACATGTGTTCTAACACGTGTGACCCCTTAGGACGACATATGACCCCTTGCGACACCATTTGGTCTTATGTGGTCCTAATAGGTTCTAAGGGGTGTGCATGTGTTGCAAGAGGCCTTAAGTGGTCCTAAGGGGTCACACATGTGTTAGAACACATGTGTGAACCATTAGGACCACATATGACCACTTGCAACACCATTTGGTCTTATGTGGTCCTAATCGGTCCTAAGGGGTGCGCATGCGTCGCAAGGGGCCTTAAGTGGTCCTAAGGGGTCACGCATGTGTTAGAACACATGCATGATCCCTTAGGACCACATATGACCCCTTGCGACACCATTTGGTCTTATGTGGTCCTAATAGGTCCTAAGGGGTACACGTGTGTCACAAGGGGCCTTAATTGGTCCTAAGGGGTCACGCATGTGTTCTAACACATGTGTGACCCCTTGGTACCACATAAGACACCTTGCGACAACATTTGGTCTTTTGTGGTCCTAATAGGTCCTAAGGGGTGCACATGTGTCACAAGGGGCCTTAAGTGGTCCTAAGGGGTCACGCATGTGTTCTAACACATGCGTGACCCCTTAGCACCACATATGACCCCTTGCGACACCATTTGGTCTTGTGTGGTCCTTATAGGTCCTAAGGGGTGCACATGTGTCGCAAGGGGCCTTAAGTGGTCCTAAGGGGTCACGCATGTGTTAGAACACATGCATGACCCCTTAGGACCACATAAGACACCTTGCAACACCATTTGGTCTTATGTGGAACTAATAGGTCCTAAGGGGTGCACATGTGTTGCAAGGGGCCTTAAGTGGTCCTAAGGGGTCACACATGTGTTAGAACACGTGTGACCCCTTAGGACCACATATAACCCCTTGTGATACCATTTGGTCTTATGTGGTCCTAATAGGTCCTAACGGGTGCACATGTGTCACAAGGGGCATTAAGTGGTCGTAAGGGGTCACACATGCGTGACCCCTTAGGACCACATAAGACACCTTGCGACAACATTTGGTCTTTTGTGGTCCTAATAGGTCCTAAGGGGTGCACATATGTCGCAAGGGGCCTTAAGTGGTCCTAAGGGGTCACACATGTGTGACCCCTTAGGACCACATATGACCCCTTGTGACATGATTTGGTCTTATGTGGTAATAATAGGTCCTAAGGTGTGCACATGTGTAGCAAGGGGCCTTTAGTGGTCCTAAGGGGTCATATAAAATAATTATATACTCCTTAGGATGTATACATACACATACATACATACATACATACACCTCAGGACATGCTATCAGGGGTCATGTGTGGTCCTGAGGGGTCGCACACGTGTGTGACCCCTCAGGACATGCTATCAGGACCACACATGACCCCTGATAGCATGTCCTGAGGTGTATGTATGTCCTAAGGCATATATAATTATTTTATGTGAATTTATGTATGTATGCACGTATGTATTTATGTATTTGTATGCACATGTATGTGTGTATGTATGTATGTAGACATAGGTATGTATGTGTATGTCCTAAAGTGTACATATAATTATTTTATATGTATGTATGTATGTATGTATGTTTGTGTATGTTTGTATGTAGGTTTATGTGTATGTATGTATGTATGTGTACGTATGTATGTACGTTTGTATGTATGGATGTGTATGTTTGTGTATGTATTTACATATGTATGTGTGTATTTATTTTCTGATATTCTAAACTAATATGATAGAATATATACAAAAAAAATAAAAATTAAAAACTTAAAAAAAACTAATTTTCTATTAAAAACTATTTTAAAAAAACAATATAAATTAATATGTTAAAATAAATACATTTAAATTTTTTTTTTAAAAAGGTACTTACCACCGAAACCCTTCTGACCGGATCTCTTTCATTTTTTGTGCTCTCCTGCTTAACTCCAAGCTGCTCAATGCAAAATGAGTGGCTTGGGCGGATTTCAACACTTATATAGGGCAAGGGCTTTCCGGTTGAAACGGTTTTGGCTGAAAGCCCTTGCCACGAGAGCGCAAGGTGGATGCCGAATGGGGCCAAATTGGTCTAGCCGGAAGTGTTATGACCGGAATGCTTCCAGTCGGAACCCTTCTAACCAGAATAGGCATTGTTAGCCTAAAGTGTGACACAGATCCGTATGATCACCTTCATAATCCCCTTTCTTTTTCCCAATTTTTTTTACCATACCCAACAATTTCCCCCCCAAAAAATCTCATTTAGGGTAAAATTCATTTTTTAATAAAATAATTGAAAATTTAATTCAAAGCATTAACATGACATAAATAAACAATTTCTATTAATCATTTAATTTTATTTTCTTTTCAACACCAAAGTCAATATATAATTTAACAACTAATAAATAAAATCAATTTTCTTTCTCTTTCATTCATTTTAAATAAAAAATTGAAAATCTTTTCTCCCAATATGAGTATTTTCCAATTTTAAAATAGATCTAAATTCCTTCCATTAACATGATATAAATCTTGTTGAGAAGGGAGAGTTTTGTGGGTTGAAACCTTCTTCAGCGGATCAAGTTTGCTCCCATCAACAATTTGTGGATGACTTTACTATTATGGGGAATGCTTTAGTGAAAGACTCGAGGAACTTAAAGAAAGCTTTGGATAGTTATGGGACAACTACAGGTCAATTGATAAATTGGTCCATAAGTTTTGTTTATTTCATCAACACTCCCGAAAGAAGACAGATAAAAATAAGTAACATTTTGGGGTGTCAATTAGGGAATCTTCCATCTTCCTATCTTGGGCTCCCTTTATGTCAAGTCCCTCCTGATACTTTCTGGGGTGCTCCTGTGGACAAATTTCATAAGAAGTTAGCTAGTTGGAAAGGCTCTCTTCTCAGCCAAGTTGGTAAGGTTCAACTTTTGAAATCTACTCTTCAGAGTATTCTACTTTATGCCATCAGCCTTTTTAGAATTCCAGCCAAGTTTGCAGAGGCTATTGAAAAAATTCAAAGAACTTTTTCTGTGGACAGGGATTGAGGAGAAGAAGAGAATTAATCTGATTGCATGGGATAAGGTTTGTAAACCTATAAGAAAGGGAGGTCTCTCCTTGAGAAGAATAAGAGACATGAATGAGTTTCTTATGGCTAAGCAGATATGGAGAGTTTATAACACCCAAGGAGAATGGAAATTGATATGGGACAACAAGTATAAAAGACAATATCCTACCCTTCAAAGTTTCCTCAATGCTAAAGATATCCCAATTGGCTCTAATATTTGGAAAAATGTCTCAAGAACAAGAGATCTAATTGCCAAAGCTGTGAAATGGAAGGTGGGGAAAGGAAACTTCATTAAATTCTAGGAAGATTCTTGGTTGCTTGATTCCCAGTTGAGTGAAAGTCCTAATTGGGGCAAATTTTAGAATCAGTGTAAGGAAAAATATGACACTATGGTGGGTGACTACTGGAATGATGGACAATAGAAGGAATTATCCCAAGTTGATCCCTCCCTTGGTAATCTAAATAAAATTGTGAGCTCCATGGTGGTGGTGGATGATGATGATCAACTGATCTGGAAACTTACTGCAAATGGTAAATTTTCTGTTGCCTCTCTCTATAATCAACAATTTTCTAAGTTGGAGAGTCCTTGTTGAGCTAAGGCTTGGGTGAAAGGCCTAATTCCTAAAATTAATACTTTTTTTCTGGACTGTCCTTCAAGATAAAATTTTGACTATTGATAACCTCAGAATAAAAGGAATATGTATGCCTAGTGTTTATTTTCTTTGTATGCAGAATGAGGAAACCATTATCCACTTGTTCTTCCATTGTCCCTTCTCTACTGATAGCTAGGCTAGATGGCTGGATTACTTCAATATTAGTTGGGTATTTCCAGAATCAGTCCAAGAGGATTTTAATTCTTGGCATCATCCCTCAAGGAATAAGACAATAATTTTTGTTATGGAGACTGGCTTTACCCCATATTTGCTAGTGAATATGGAAAGAGAGAAATGAAAGAGTGTTCAGAGAGAAGGCATCTAAGGCTCAAATAATTTTTGAGAAAATCAAATGAAATATAGTGAAGAATATTAACAACATAGGTGGAATAGCCAATCCCGAAGATCAGGATGATCATATTATCTTCAAGAATTGGAGATTAAAGGGAAGAGACATCTTTCAAGCTAATCCTAGAGAAGGTGTGAAATGGGAAAGCCCTCCCCATGGCTAGATGAAAATCAACTTTGATGGCGCTTCAAAGGGTAACCCTGGCAATGTAGGGTGTGGTGTGGTTTTAAGGGATGAATGGGGAAAATGCAAAATCATTAAATGTATCCCTATTGGAAGTCAAACTAATCATGTTGTTGAGGCTATGGTGGCTTATCATAGGATGGTGCTAGCTAAGGAAGCCAATTGTACTAGAGTATGGTGTGAAGGTGACTCTTTGAATATCATAAACTGTTTGAATAAGGTGTTCCCACCTTCTTGGTCAATAAACAATGCAATTAAAGCAGCAAAGAAAATAAGTGAAACCTTTGATATGTGTGTTTTCACACGTGTACAGGGAAGCTAACTTGTGTGTTGATTGGGCAGCCAACTTGGCCTGCCGAACTCAGGAAATCATTACTATTAATGGGGAGAGTAAACTTGCATGTGAGGCAAAATCCTTGTTCAATCTGGACCATATCTAGATGAGGCAATGTGGCATCATCAATCATAATTCCTAATGCTTTTCCCACTTTTTTTGATGAAGGCTTACAACAACGGTGATGAATATTTATTTAATAGTCTTATCATATTAACAAGGCATAGATTCTAGGTTGTTTTTTAGAGCAATAATAGAAACTAGAGAAGAAAAATCAGAGCAGAGATTAGGAATTCCAGTGATTGTGAAGGAAAAATGGGAGGGAACAAAAAAAGGTTTGAACCAACTTCATGTTTGGATTGGAAGAAGAACATAGAGGTTTGGGAGATTCTATAGGAGGGAGGCTTAAGTGTGTTCATGGAGAGGCTCTGTGGTAAAGACCGAACAGTCACCAAGCACCTTATAAAGAATTGGAAAAATGACAAAGTTTTGGTGGGCACCTAGATGATGATGGTGGATGAAGATATTACTGCAGAAGCTATGGGGATGGTGATAGATGGTATTAAGTTCTATAGAGATCCTAGTGTCTCTGATAAGGTAGCAGATAGATTTCCTATCACAGATGGTGAAAAGAAGAAAATGGTGAAGGTGGATAACTCCTATCACTCCCCAAAATGCATCTGTAGGCCATGGAGGTTCATGTTGTTTGCTTCCATAACCTACATTACGCTGGATAGAAGATTTATGAGAGCTTATGGGCACCATTTTGTGTTGCTCAACCACTTCCACCATGGTGAAAAGGTAAGCTTTCCCTATTACCTTGCTTGTTCCATGGATCACACCATTAAAGAAATGCAGAAAGACCCTCAGGATGACCATTCTCTTCATCATGGTCTTATGGTTTTAGTGTACAAATTGTTGAAAGGGAAATGCATACAGAAACCAATTAGAGGTAAAAATACCAGGGATGATGACATGGAAAGTGAGTATAGTGGTTTTAACTTTGACTTAGAAACTGAAGGTGAGTTGGAGGAGCTTAGCAAAAAGGGGAGGAATAAGGGGAAAAGAAAGAGGATTGTGGTTGATTCTGATATCTCAGACTCTAAGGATGATTCCTTTGAGGAAAAATTTATCAAAAGCAAGAAAGGTAAGGGAATGAGAAAACAAACCCAGAGGAGCAAGAATACTAGCAGGGGTGTTAACAAAGATAAAAAAACATATTTTTATAGCTTCTGATGAGGATGTAGAGAAGGAAAAAAATGACAATGTGAAGGGTAAGGAGGGGGATGAGATTCTGGATATGGGTCATGGTGAGGATTTGAGTACCCAAGGATTGCAGAATGATGGCCAAGAGAATAAAAGGGGAAATCCTAGTGATTGTCATGGGTATAATGATAGTATTAAGGGATTTTGTGATACTATCAGCAAAATTGTGAAAGATATCAGCAACCTGAAGAATGATATGACTGTTATAAAAAATGCCATGATAGGCGACAAGCCTCTTTCTGAAAATGTTAAATAACTAGCGATGGAAATCAACAATGTTGAAGCTATTGAAAACATGGTTGGTAAAATTCTTGAAACTGAAAAGAAGGTTAAGGAAATGGAAGGGAATAGAGAGGCGAATGGGCTGGAAACTACCATGAATAATCTGGGCAGTAGAGTTGACAAGATGGAATTAACCATGAAAAGGATAGCTGAACAGAATCTCCAAATTCTTAAAGCCTCTATGGATAATATGAATATTTTGATTAAGAGATTTGATAAGATTAAAGACAAAGAGGGCAACAAGGACTAGATGGAGAAAAAAGGTCATGAGAAGAGAACTAGAGCCAAGTCCAGGAATCAGGGTGACATCAAGGGATGAGAGCTAGATGATTCAAAGACCTTTGCAGACAACATGAAGCAGATGGTGGTTCATGTAGAAGATATTATGAAAAATATTTAGTTGTCTTGGTCTCTATCTTTGTCTTTGTGTTGTCCTTTTGCTATCTTTTTGTTGTCTTTGTGCGGCTCTATGTGTTTTGAGATCCCTTTTTGGTTTGGATGGGATCCATTTTTTGTTGGGGTGATCAGACACGGTTCTTTTCTTCTTTAATGCTTTATCTATTTCCTAATATGTAAAAGGTTTGGGTTCCTTTCAAAAATCTATTTTTACTTAATCAAAACATGATATAAATAAACAAATTCCTCCATTAACAAGATATAAATAAACAAATTCCATTATTCTTTGATTTTATTTTCAACACAAAAGTTAATGAAAGAAGATATTTATTTTTTAAAAGTTTATTTTTATTTTCTAAAATGCATAACACATAATTAATTCCACCCTATGGTATTAAATAAATACTCTAATTTGCTAGCTTGATAGAATTTGATTTAACAATTTATAATAAAAATAATGGTCTTATTTTTTCATTTTTATTTTTTAAAACAATTACTCAAGCCAAATATAATTTAACTTCCACTAATAATTCAACATTCACTCTAACTTAGACAATTAAAAATAATTGATTAATTAATTAACCACAAAATTATTCTAATATAATTATTCTTAATTCCCTTTAATCAATGCGACACATATTAATTACTCATTAGCTACTCAAGAAGAGAATAATTAAACACACAAAACACATAACACACAAAACTCAACTTAAATAAGATAAGGACATGACCCACATACTGACATCAGAAAAGTGGCCTACTTGGTGAACCGACAAGGTAGACAAAAGACTGACGATGCTCACAACGAACAAGGCTAGGGTTAACATTAGGGCCTTAGAACTACCTCCTCCACTTCCATTAGGTTAATTAGGTACGTTTAGATCTATGGAGCCAGTTGGAGATGATACCTCATACCTACACGGTACTTGTACCTGCATCAATGAGCCACATATGCATATATATACAAACACGATAGACACACCGATGAAGGAGAATCATGATGTTCCCTGTCTCACCAAAGTGAGTGAAGGAAAATCATCTCCTCACACCCCATACATTTTCTCACAACATGACAACATATACATAAAGCAACTCACATTTAAAGTAAATGTGTTAGTCCATCATTAGTAATGCATAAATAAACTTAACATTTCATCATTTATAAAGTACAATGCAGAAGCAGTGTTTACAACTACTCATCAATAAGAAATAATTCCTGATCAATATCTATTCCTCAATGAACTATAATGCATCATCATATTCACCAAACATACTCCAAAGCGTCATACTAGAATACACATCACAATCACAAAAAAATCTATTATCACTATTTTGACTATTGGGTGATTTTGTTCTCTAATCCGTTATAATCTGTAAAATTGTGCTTTGTCCTTCATTTCTGCCTCTTAGGGTTTTTGGTTTAGGGGTTTAAGGTTTTGTAATTTCCCCTTTTCTATCTTGAAATCCATGCGCTCTATTTCATTGTTACTTTTTCCACTTAAGTGGAAGGGTCAGTCCATCATGAGAAGAGGTCCCCCCTTTAAGTTTTGTCCTAGGTGGGTCTTTAATAATGTTTTATTTTTCACCTTCTCCTAAGTTTTTATTTCTTTGTCGGGCTTCATAAAGACCTTGCAGGTTCTGATTGATCTAATGGTGCATGTGATCTCGTGAAGGGAAGATGTGCGAAACTTACCCTTCACGAAGTGGTGAAAAGGTGGCGGGCCCAAGTAAAGTGGTCACAGTGCCAAGGCTAAAGAAAGTGCATCTTGGAGTTGATCGGACGACTCGCATTGTTTCGCAGCCCAAAGATGGGCAAGGTTTATCCTTCACGAAGTAGCGAAAGAATGGTGGACCCAATAGGTGGGTTAAAGAATGAAGTTAAAGAATGAACATCTTGCTCAATATCCAACGATCCAAGTTGATTCACAAAGGAAAGATGCTAGAAGTTTATCTTTCGTGAAGTAGCGAAAGGGCAGTGGGCCCAGCGAAAGGGTGAGTTGTAGGGTAAAGAAAGTGCATCTTGAAATAGATCCAACAGCTAGCGTTATTTCTCTTGGTGAAATAGCATGTTTTTTATCCTTCACGAAGTAGCAAAAGGATGGTGGGCTCGACAGACAGATAGTTCCTGGTTTTAAAGATTGATCAACTTGGAGTTGATCGAACGACCTGCGTTATTTCGTAGCCAGAAGCAACACAAAGTTTATTCTTCGTGAAGTGGCAAAAAGGAGCTGGCGACTACGTGGTGGATGATGTGGTAGTGCAGCTGGATGTTTGGTTGAGGCAAAAGGTAATCTATCAGACAAACACATGGCTTTGAAGGGATTGTGAGGGGCCCGTTTGATTATGTGGCAATATTGATGAAACTCATGGCTGAACAAGACACGTGGCAGTTCAGATGTGGAGTCCGATAAGAGTTCTTGAACCAATGAACGACTATCTCATAGGAGTCATTTGCCGAAAATCAATAGGGCAAGTGGATTCCACACAGAGGACCCACTTTGAAGGTTAAAAGATGTTAAAGGCCGCGCATCTCAAAGTTGATCCGATGATGCACGTTGTTTTGCAGCCCAAAGATGTGAAGTGATTTATGCTTTGTGAAACAACAAAAACCATTAGTAGTGAAGGTTTCAAGAAGTTAGTTAAATAAACTAGCAGTCACTATGGAGAATAAAGGTCGAGTGGATGGTAGAAGATCCAACGGTCAGTGCTGTTTCGTAAAGGAAAGATGCATGAGATTTATGCTTCACGAAATAGCGAAAGGAGGGCGAGGCCCATTTTTAAGCAGGGCGACCCAGGTAAGGTAAATAACGTGCATGTTTTTGAAATCCAGTGGATGATGTTGTTTCGCAATAAAAATATGCGTGGATTTTATCCTTCATGAAACAACGAAAAGGCAAGATACTTAGAAAAATTTTATGGTCCGTTGGAGCAAATTTTTGGATTCAATTGTGAATTAACTGTCGAAGCATGTGGCTTAATGTTTCCATTCAATGCTCAGTTGCCATATTAAGCTTCAAATTAACTGAAACCTTGGCATTATTTAAAAAAGGTCTTGCAGAGGAGTCGGTGCACAAAGCGAATTTCTTCAGGGAACAAGTAAGTTCTACATATTGCTTGACAGATACCGTTTGAATTAATATCACTGGGTGCTTAAATTCTCATAGGTCTATTTAAGTTTTAATTGAAATAGCTGTAATTCAAAGATGGCACCTCAAAGAGATTTCACAGGGAAGGTGAATTATTAGGATAGAGCCATTTGTGATTATTTTTTAGAACAATTGACTATGTCTACTAATGCCGCAGCTAGAATGAAAGAATTAGTGCCCAAGGCTCCCCGTTTGAGAATTGGTGACGACTTGTATGACAAAGGGAACTGGTTGAGGGATTCATAGATAGGGTTATCAGGTCTGAGACTCTTCAAAGTAGGATTTGGTCAAATAAATCCCCCTGCTACCATGAATATTATTTGGGAGTTAAATGTTGGAAAGCTCATAGTCCTTGGGGTTTTCATGGATGTGGACTTATTAACCTAGATTGCAAATAACTATGACCCTGTTGCTAAATGTGTGAGAAATGTGAATGGGGGGTCATTGATTGAGATAAATGATGATGAGTTTAGGAAGGTGTTTAAACTCAGTGAGGTATCAAATTATTTAGAGCCTATCAACTTTGAAACACTTGCACAAGTCTATAATGTGCAGAGAGATCACCTTAGGAGCGACCCTTTGAAAGATTTTTTTGTCAAGATAGGAGGACTGACTATTGTAGGCCCTAGCACCATGGAACCCTTCTCTCTAAATCTTTTTACTTTGAGGCCTAAAGGGATGTATTGGTCCCTATGTCAGATTTTTGGGGAAGATGCTAAAACAACCATGCCAACCCATTATATGCTCATGTTAGCACAGATTTTGAACCCATCTCTGGCAGTAACTTTTGACTTTGCACCTTTTCTCATTGATGCTATCCATGAAGGGTTGATTGGGATAAAAAATGCTAAGATAGACAAACCTTTTGGATGGTATTCTCTTCTTATCCATATGTTTTTATTTAAAGGTGCTGATTATTTTGCTAGTGAAATAGACATGATTAAGGAAAAGGATGATGAGGAGATTACTGTTCAATTATGGAGCACAATTTTGTCTTGGGATAGAGAGGATGCTAGCTACTTGAAGTTTGATAGATGCTTTGCATCTAGGCTTAGGATCCTCTTGTGCCCACAAAACCCTAGGCTCCCTAAGGCTCTTTAAGAATTCCTTAGGCCTAAAGAATTTGTTGAAGGTATCAAGATTGTGCATAACTGGGGTGATATATATCTGTACCCTGTCTCTACTATGTTTAGAGTTTATGGATTCAGAGGAACTCCATATTTGCTTCCCTATCAAGTCCCATTGAAGATAGGAATTGTAGAGGTCCTGAGGCAAATAGGAGGTTTGCAAGAGGCAAAATTGACAAATAGGGGGAAAGGGACAATTTTCCCAACTATCACCATTGCTCATCAATTTGTAATCACTAAGGGTGGTTGGAAATATTTTGATGATTTCTTTAAACCATATAGGTTGTCTACTGCAATGTCAAGGTTTGCTGACCCTGAGGACTTTTTTAATGGTATGTTCAAGAAGAGAGCTATGTGTAAAGGCAGACCACACCAGTTCCATTTTCCTGAGGATCTAATTAGAAATGAATTCAACCTTGATTATCAGGAATTGACAAAGGAAAAATGGATAGCATATAAAAGGGCTCTTGATTTTATTCACCAATTTGATATTGGTTATGACCTTTTGTCTAGTTTTACTCCCTTTGAGGAAAAAACTAAATTCTTGATTCTTTATTTTGAAGACTTAATGCAAACCTTAAAGGAGAAGAGGGAAGCTATAATGAGAAATGATCCTAAAAAGGCTAAGTTGGTTTTAGCCAAGCCTTCCTTTGCCATGGCCATCCCTCTAGGTGAATATGTGATGCACAAAAGGCCAAAGTATAGTGTGCTAGTGCTAGTCAGAGGCGAGTCTTCCACTTCAAAAAGGAAAAGACCAATAGAAGATGTGGTTGAAATCCAATATTCCCCTAAAAGTCAAAAGGTGGGAAAAGAGATACAAACTAGTGAGCCTTTATACTCTCCATCCCAATCCCCAATCCATGTGGGAGATAAACATGCAATGGTTGATCAATTGTTTCCATTAGGAAGTATCGAGGAGATTGCCTACACTTATGAAGAAACACAAGAATGAAGACTTGAAGAGCCACCAAGTGCTGAAATGAACTTGACTATAGATGATTTTAAAGGAAAAGAGTTAGACCCTACCATCAAACAAGCCAGTGAAGAGTTTCTGGCTAATAATAATTTTATTACAATGACATATTTTATGCAATTTTTTTGGAGGCAACATATTGAACAATTCAAAGCAAGATGTGAGAAAAAGAAGAATGAACAACCCCGCAAAGATGCAACTGTAGTGTAGGAGGAAGTGAAACAAGAAATGATGTAAGAGTTCAAAACCATTACTCTCGAGCAAGGGAGAGAAATGGTAGTAAAAGTTGGTGTGCTAATTCTTCCTAAGTGGGACAGAGTAGATGCCTTGGTGCTTGAAGTAGTAAGGAAAGAAACCGAGCCCATGGAAGGAGTGACATTCAGCAAGGACAATGCTTCTTTGGTCATGTGGTCCCTAAGGAGGGATAAGAGCAGAAAAAGGAAGGACACTTCAGAGTCCAGCTACCTTGGGGGTATGATTGTGAAGAGAGTGTGGGACACAGGAGTGGTGGAAGCCGTTGGCATAGTTCTAGAAACAACAAAATTCAGTGTGGTGGTAGCTGAGAAGGACGCTAAGGAGAGGGCTGATTTCCAGGTAAAGCTAGAGACAATTTTAAAGGCTTATAATGAGGCCAAAGGGGAGATAGCCACCAGGGATAGTATCATTGCCAAATTAAAGAGTCAATTGACAGGGAAATACTAGAAAGGTGAATCTTCTAGCCTAATGATTGCCTCTTCTCCAGCAAGACCTCCACCCACCAGTCCCATCATTGAATTTCCCCTTTCTCCTATGACCTTCAGTTTTCAAGCAACTGAAACCATACAAGATGAAATGGAAAAGTTAAAACAACCTCAGGCCTTGTTTGCAAGTAAATATGAAGAAAAGGTCAAAGGCAAAATCTTGAAATTTGCTGACACAGTAGGAGCCTCTATTGTATACATTTATATGAAAATAATTTTGAATATTTTGATTGATTTGAAAGAAGATAAGGCTATTTTGGAGCCAATTTTGAATAAGTGGATGCCTAGGGAAGTGGAGTTGGAACTTAAGTGTTCATCTCATGAAGAGGCAGAGGCTGATGCCAATATCAAATCCACTTGTGAGTTAGTAAAAGGCATGACCAGGTTAGCAGAAGAAAGGGCCAATGTAAAGAGAAAAGCCAACTTGTATAGAAGAGAATATGCCAATCATAAGTATGAATTGTTTCCAAGTGGTTTTGTTGGTCCAAGTCAGCTGAAAGATGAAAAGGCATGGCTTGATGAGCTGGGATATAACTTGTCTCAATGGGTAAATGAGGTCATTAATATAGATGACACATCTTTATTTATTAAGACAATTGAGGAAATTCAGAAAGTGAAGTCACATTATGGTTTTTTGGAGATAGAGGTTAGGTAATTAAGAGTCACATGGAAAAGGTTAAACAAACTGAAGAAGAAAATTATTAACTTCTCCTCGCCTGGTGATGACATGTTCCAAGAATGGAAAAGCAAGTATGTAATGCAAAAAGAGGAAGTCCAAGAATAGTTAGAAGATGTTGCAGCGGAATAACAAACTGAAAAGTTGTTAGGAATGAAATGATTGTACTTTCTTTTTAGTGGGGATCATGGTTGTAACAAACTTTTCCTAGGGAAGTCCGAAGCTTGTTTGCATCCATATGATTATAAATGGATACCAGGACTTGAGGAAAAGGCATCACAAGAATTTGTAAAGAAACTTTGCTGAAATATATCTAGGATTTTTTGGTTATTTCAAAATTACCTTGAGTTATGTAAGATTTTTTAAAAATGAATATTAATATACAGATCAAAGTTTTTTGGGCCTAAATCTTCATTGTCTTCTGGTGTGCATTCATTAGTTTGATGGTTTCTTTTGAATAATTTAGGGTTATTTGATTGAACTTGGATTGCAAGGCAATCTTATAGATATGTTTCTAGCTTTTCTCTTTAGGAGAGGAATTAAATATGCGTGAAATATCTCTGTCAGTAAATCAATTGTTGGTTGCTTTGAATTTGGTAAATGGTTTTAGTTTAAAGGGAACAAAATTATATATATGTCAGGCATGTGTATGGTTAATGAAAGCCAAAGTGATGAAATGTATGAGAATGTTTAGATTTGAACTCTTGTTTAATTTGGGTGACTCTGTAGCCTGGATAAGGCACTGATATTAGTTGTGGAATTCTTTTTATCTTTCTTGGGATCAAGACTAAAAATGAGCACAAGTTTTCTTTAATGTTTCAGTTTTATTGAGGTGAGGAGGTTCATAGGTTTTTAGCATTGGTTTACCATGGATCTCAATTTAAAAGTGTGAAAGTATTCACAAAAGGTATACCCACCTGAACTTTGGATAAGTTCAAAGTGTAGAAGGTTTTTCTGAAACCTTGTTATATGTTATTCTGGAGTTCTATTTTCTTGTTGTCCTCTCCATATGCGATAGAGGCTTTGAATTTTCTTACAGAGGGGATTTAGGAAATCAAAATTTGAGAACAACAAAAGTGGTGACTCTGTTGGGGAGAGTCATAGTGTGAATCTATGCTACGGATTGGTGCTTATATTAGATTAAAATTTTGTTTCAAATTTATGTGTGTGTGGTCTTTGTAGAAGGCTCTGTTATCCCTCATCTGTGTTATTCCTCTTTCTATGAAAATCTTCTTATTATCTAATCCCTTTCAAGTGATTTGTCAACGCTTGTTTTCTTATTCTCCCATAATTTTTGGGTGGCGACTCTGACATAAAATAACTAGTGCTCTTGAATAAGCATAATTGTTTTTTAAGGAAAACAAGTATAATGCAGAGAGGAAAGAACACCAGGTCATTCATGAGGAAAAATACTCAATATATGTTGCAAGAAGGATTACTTGAGCAGGCACAAAGAGGCCAGAAAAGATCAGTTGCACATGAGCCATCTAGTGTTGCCTGGGTACAAAAGGGCATTCATATGGGTAAGTCATCTGATAGACCCATATATGAAAATTCAAATTCTTCTTCCCGTGAATCTGAGCAAGACATTTTGGGTTTCCATTCTGGTTTGTTTGGTAATAATGAGGATGTCCAAGTTTTAAACTATAGGATCTCTCATGCTAGTTTATTTGGGAAGGATAGGAATAGTTCAAATGTTAAGATGGATTCTGCACCTAGAACAGTAGACAGAAACATTAGTCTAATTGATATAGATCAAGCCAATATATCAGATTCTAAAGAGATGTTCCTTGATGAAGATAAGGTATCCCAAGAAATTGAGGCTCTCAACAAAAGAGTTCATCACTTGATCTCCCTAAGAACACAAAAAGAAGCAAATAAAGAAAAAGAAATTAAGGCCAAATTGATGGAGAGAGATAGGCTTCTAAGACAGATTGTTGATCTTGAATTGTTCACCCAAGAGAAAAGTAAGAGTGAGGATGAAGGTCCAGTCATCAAAGAAAATCTGATTGTTAAGATCAACCCTGCACACAAATTTATTGTGCAACCAAGTAGGGAGGTCCTTAGTGACCCACAACCTGTTAGGAATAATGTTGACAAAGGAAAACAAAAGTGCATGGAAGATGGGTCTGGGTCTAAGACTACAACAGAAATTTCTCATATGTTGTCTGCACATGAGAGAGAGATAGACAAGATGAGGAAAGAGAAGGAAGACCTGCAAAGGGAATTGGAAAAGACTGAATTAGAAGCAGCCAATCAAGAGGTTAAAATAAAAATTAATTATCTAAAGGATCCTCCCATATTTTTTCCTTCAATAGACCCAAATAAACCTTTACCTCAACATGCCTCATTCCCTCCAGTCAAAATTCAGTCAACCCTGCCTGTGAGCACTGTTCCAGCTAATCAAGTCCCTATTACCAATCAAGGTAACCAAATCCCTTTGACTCATGGTCCTAATGTGAGAATGAACATGGGAAATAACCCTACTGGTAACCAGTTCCAGAGAAGACCCATTAAATTGGAATTATATAGACAACTTTTCTTTGAAGGAATCCCAGGGTACCCTAACCATGTTCCTACTGAATTGAGGGATAGGCTTCACAAGTTTGCTGGCAACAATGCTATAAGTGTAGAAGAGCATCTAAAATCTTTTGCTGACCTGGTAAATGACTATGACATCATGAAATTATTTGTATAGTCCTTGGTGGATGATGCAAGGGATTGGTATAGAGGTCTTCCTATGATTAGCATTGGTTCTTGGGAGGATTTTAAGAATTGCTTTCAAGAACAATATGGTGATAAAACAAATGTGAGCTTCATGCTCAATGAGTTCAATAACATTAGGAAGTATGATAATGAAATTGTCAAGATTTCAATGCTAGATTTTAGAAAGCAATGCATAGGCTCTATCAAGTGATGAGATTAGATGATAATATGTGTCTGAACACTTATTATAATGCTTTTGATTCAAAAATGGCCTACATTCTGAGGGATAAGAACCCGCATAATCTGAGGGATGCTTTTAGAATTGCCATTAATGTGTAAAGTAATAGGAAAGCATTTGGAAAGGTGGGAAGGAGGACCGATGGAAGGCTGTGGCAAGAATTAAAACAACAGCCTAGTAAAGTTGCTATGGAAGAAGACAAAATAGAAAAGTTGATGACTGCTATGAAAGATCTTACTACTAAGGTAAGTAAAAATGATAAGCCTCATTACAATTGGCAAGATAGGCCTCCTAGATTACATGATATGCCTTACAACACTACTTAAAAGGATGAAAAACCTCAGAATGATAAGTTAAAAAACACTCAAAGCCAAGTCACCCTAGATCCTTTGAAAGGAGGAAATGTACACAATATGGAAAATACTCCTTGGTGCATGGCCTGTGATGGACCACATTCTCCTCATCAGTGTGTTGTAGCTCAAGACCTTGAAGAATCCATGAGAAAAGAGGGTGAGCTTGATATTAACATGTTTGACACTATTATTGAAAGTGATAATGAGTCTTCACAAAGTGAATCTAGTGAGTGTGATGTGCTAAATTATAATAAATGTTACCAAGGGCAGCTAACACTTGACTAGAATCCCACTTTAAATGTGGTAACCATTGAAGATGAAGAAGTTCAT
This sequence comes from Cryptomeria japonica, assembly GCF_030272615.1. Taxonomy (NCBI): domain Eukaryota; kingdom Viridiplantae; phylum Streptophyta; class Pinopsida; order Cupressales; family Cupressaceae; genus Cryptomeria; species Cryptomeria japonica. The sequence goes on from NC_081415.1 coordinate 279,921,192, forward strand.
CTCAAAAGACCCAGTGATGAAGGGGTAAAAAATCTTACCAAGGCTGCCATAGCCAAAGCCAAGCACAACTACAATTTGAGAAGTAGTAAAAGGGATGGAGATCAGGGTGAACCTGGCTCCTTGTTTATGAAAGAAGTATCTCAAAAAAAGATAGCAAGTAGTAGCACCCTGCCTCAAGATGGTCAGGCAAAAAGTGACCAATTTAAAGATGTAGCCAAGAGTGCAGATAATAATACTACTGGTGATTTACAAGGGATTGCTACAGCTAAGAAGACAAGTCATCCTAAAGAAGAAAAAGCCAAAATTAATACTGGGTTAATTAATAGTTCCACTTTTGATATGACTCAGGCTCTAACCCAAATGAAGGTTACAGTCCCATTGGTAGCACTACTGAAAATAAAAGAACATAGAGAAGTTGTTCTATCTTTATTTTCTAAAATATCTGATAATAGTGCAGCTTTGCCTACAACTACCATGAAGGATGGAAATGATAATGAGCCGCAAACTCCAGAGATATATGTGGGAACAACTATTACCCAAGAACCTTCACAGGTTGATCCTTTCTATGTAGCTTTGTTAGTGAATAACAAATTAATTAAGAACTGTATGATAGACTCTGGTGCTACTGCAAATGTGATGCCATATGGTGTCATGAAAGAATTGGGATTATCTGTAAATACTATTTATGGGAAGTGCTATGCTATGGATAATAGAGAAGTACCTATGATAGGTACAATGAAAGATGTGGAGGTAAAGATAGCAGCATTTCCTAAAGCAACATATAAGATGGATGTCATAGTAACTGATACAAAACCTCATTATGGCATGCTACTATCCAAATAGTGGGCTACATCAGTGGCGGGAAATGTTCAGTTAGATCTTTCATATGCTACAATCCCCAAAAATGGAAGCCAGGTTAAGTTGTATAGAGAACCACATGCCCCTAGGGTAATTGAGAAGATAGACCCTAGTATGTTAAATTGTATGATTAATGTAGATCTTGATAATTTCATAATGCAACCAAATCTACCTCAGTTAAAAAATACTGATTCTATTGTGACTGAATTGGAATCTCAGCAACAAGGTTTGTGGCACGTGTACTTTGATGGAGCTTTCTCTAAGGAAGGGTCCAAAGTAGGAGTTCTTTTTGTGTCCCCATCAAGTATAACTTTCAAATACTCTTTTCTATTAGCTTTCCAGTGTACAAACAACACTACTAAATATGAAGCCTTGTTATTAGGGCTTGAAGTTGCTAAAAGGCATGGAATTCAATTGTTAAGAGTATTGGAGGATTCAGAGTTGGTTGTTTCTCAGGTTAGATCTAAGTATGCATCCAAAAATGATTGCTTGAAATTATATAAAAATGTTGTTTGGGATGTGATTGAACATTTTTGTGCTTTCTCTATTAACTGGATAGAAAGATCAAAGAACATCATGGCTGATTTCCTAGCTAATGTTGCATTAAAAAATGATGATGTAACACTAACCGGTGTATCTACAGTTGAGATAAAAGATAGGCATGCTATTCTTGATAATGTATATAATTGGAAAGTGTTTGCGGATGATGAGGATATTCTCAGATTCATACTATGCATTGATGACTATGATGGATAGATAATTGATTGCAATGCATTAGTAGAAGTGGTGGAAAATTGAGAAACAGTGTTTGGAAATGACATTGTCCAGTTGGAAACCAACGAAATCCCCAAAGGATTAGTAGAATTGGAAGGTATGTTCAGTCACAGTGACAGTCATTTGCATCAGCAGTCAACAACCAAGTTAGATGAATTGGAGGAAGTGAACTTAGGGACATAATCATCCCCTAAGTTGGTATATATAGGAAAGAACTTGTCTCCTCACATTAAAGCTAACCTTATTAATTTATTGAAAAAGTATAAACATGTTTTTTCTTGGTCTTATGAAGACTTGAAGGTGTATAGACAAGATCTATTTCAGCATGAAGTCCCTTTGCTTCCAGATGCTAAGCCTTTTCGACAAAAGCAAAGACCTATCAACCCCATTTTGGAAATTAAAAAGCAACAAGAGTTAACCAAGTTGAGGGAAGGGGGATCATTAAGCCTATAAGGAATTCATCATGGGTATCTAATTTGGTCCTAGTTAGAAAGAAGAATTGGGACATAAGGCTCTGTGTTGATTTCAGAAATTTGAATGTTGCTTCTTTGAAAGACAACTATTCTTCTCCCAATATGGAGGCAATGTTGCAAAGAGTAACTGGCTGTGACCTGTTGTCTATGATGGATGGGTTCTTAGGATATAATCAGGTGTTAGTGAAAGAGTTTGAATAGTTCAAGACTACTTTTACCACCCCTTGGGGAACATATGTATATGTAAGGATGCCTTTTGGTTTAAAAAATGCTGGAGCTACTTTTCAGAGAGCAATGGACGTAGCTTTCAATGAATTCATCAACATTATGATGGTTGTATACCAGGATGATTTAACATGTTTCTCCAAAAGGGCAGATGATCATTGCGGGCACTTGGAAAAAGGTTTTCAACAAAGCTCTAGAGTTTGGTGTCTCTTTAAATCCAAAAAAGTGTCATTTTGTTGTTACTAAAGGGAAGCTACTTGGGCATATTGTCTCCAAGGAAGGGGTTAGGATAGACCTTGAGAGGATTGAAGCCATAAATAATATGCCTAAGCCAAAGAGTGTCAAAGGTATCCAGTCTTTCTTGGGCAAGGTGAATTTTGTTAGAAGGTTCATCACTAACTTTGCTGAAATAGTCAAGCCTATTGTTAGGTTGCTTAAGAAAGACACTAAGTTTTATTGGGATGAAGAAGCTGCAAAGGCTTTTGGTGAAATTAAAAAGGCTATTCAGGAAGCACCATTTTTGAAGTCCCCTGATTATAGTAAGCCCTTTTCATTGTTTTCTTTGGCTTCTTATCATACAGTGGTTGCAGTCCTTCTTCAAAAGGATGTTGAAGGATATGAACACCCTATTGCTTTTTATAGTAAATCTCTAGAAGCTATAGAGTTGACATATGAAATCATGTAGAAGCAAGCATATGCTTTGGTCAAGGCTATAAAAGCATTTAGGCCATATCTTGTGAATGCACAGGTAGTTGCTTACGTCCCACATGTGGCTATCAAGGACATCTTATCTCAGTCCGAGGTCACTGGTAAAAGGTGTAGATGGATAACCAAAATTCAAGAGTTTGATCTAGAGATTAAGATTACTAAAGTGGTAAGAGGTTTAGGTCTTGCTAAGTTAATGGCTGAATCAAATCTCCTTGATGTTGAAGTGAATAGTGTTGAAATTGAGAATATCTTGGTCACAAGTATTGAGACACAACCTTGGTACTCAGAGATAGTACATTTTTTAAGGAATGCAACATACTCGGAGGGAATGACTCCCAACTAGAGAAGGACATTGAAACTAAAGTCTAAAAAGTATGTCCTTATTCAGGGTGATCTATATTGGTAAAATAGAGATGGGGCATTATTGATGTGTTTAGACAAATCCCAAGCTAGAAGGATGTTGACTGAAATGCATAATGGAGTATGTGGAGGTCACTACTCTGCCAAGACCATAGTTGATAAGATAGTCTGGGTTGGATACTATTGGCCTACTTTGTTCAAAGATGCCCATGAGCATGTCTGGAGGTGTGACGCATGCCAGAAATTTTCTTCCAAGTTAAAGTATGAAGGAGCTTTGCCTCTTAATCCAATTATAGTGGAACCCCCTTTTGTTCAGTGGGGCATTGATTTTATTGGGGAAATAGTTGAGAAATCAGGAAGAGGTCATAGGTGGATCATAGTGGCCATTGATTACTTCACTAAGTGGATTGAGGCTATACCTACTAAAAGAGCCACTAGTAAAGTTGTCATTGATTTCCTGATGGATAATGTTATAACAAGATTTGGGGTTCCTGTGAAACTGATAATGGATAATGCCATGAGCTTTAGATCAGAGGAGTTCACTAAATTTTGCACTAGCCATGGAATAATTATGTCTTATTCTTCACCATATCATCCACATGGTAATGGACAAGCATAATCTAGCAATAAAAGCCTTTTGAATATTATCAAGAAAATCCTTGAGGAGAACAAAAGGTCTTGGGATCATAAATTAAACTTGGCCCTATGGGCAAACATGATTACTATTAAGAAAGCAATTGGTGTATCACCATTTGAATTGTTGTATGGCATGTAAAATAGGGTGCCAGTCAATAACCTTCTTCCTATATACAAGTTCCTACAAGTTGAGGATATGGAGTTTTCAGAACCCATGGAAGACAGAATGATTCAAATGGTGGAAGTGGAAGAAATCAAGACTTTGGCCCATAAAAGAAATTTGAAGATTCAGTTGCAATCCAAGTATCTGTTTGACAAAAGAACCACACTAAGGAAGTTTCAAAATGGTGATATGGTTCTTCGATGGAGTGCAAGAGGGCAAGATAAAGGAAAACAAAAAAAAATTGAGTCACTATTGATGGGCCCTTCTATTGTTTGTGATATTAATGGAAAAGATTCATATTTCTTATAGACAATGGATGGTGAGGTATAGGAATTCCTAGTGCATGGACAATTCCTGAAGCATTACTTCTCTTAAGTCCATGCACAACATGTTTTAGTCTATATATAATTAGGTTTATTTTTGTTGGTAGCTTTTGGGCTTGTTTTTGGTCTATTCTCTAGAGTTTTTTGTGTTATTGTGTTGATCTTGCAATTAACCATTCCCAATTAGAGCCATTGTTATCACTATTTTGACTATTGGGTGATTTTATTCTCTAATCCATTATAACTTGCAAAATTGTGCTTTGTCCTTCATTTCTACCTCTGAGGGTTTTTGGTTTAGGGGTTTAAGGTTTTGTAATTTCCCCTTTTCTATCTTGAAATCCATGTGCTCTATTTTGTTGTTACTTTTTCCACTTAAGTGGAAGGGTCAGTCCATCATGAGAAGAGGTCCCCCCTTTAAGTTTTGCCCTTGGCGGGCTTTAATAATGTTTTATTTTTCGCCTTCTCCTAAGTTTTTATTTCTTTGTCGGGCCTTGTAAAGACCATGCAGGTTTTGATTGATAGGACGGTGCACGCGATCTCATGAAGGGAAGATGTGTGAAACTTACCCTTTGTGAAGTAGCAAAAAGGTGGTGGGCCCAGGTAAAGTGGTCGCAGTGTCAAGGCTAAAGAAAGTGCATCTTGGAGTTGATCACATGACCTGCATTGTTTTGCAGCCCAAAGATGGGCAAGGTTTATCCTTCTCCAAGTAGTGAAAGAATGGTGGACCTGGCAAGTGGGTTAAAGAATGAAGTTAAAGATCAAACATCTTGCTCAAGATCCAACGGTCCGTGTTGATTTGCAAAGGAAAGCTACTAGAAGTTTATCTTTTGCGAAGTAGCGAAAGGGCAGTGGGCTTGACAAAAGGGTGACTTGTAGGGTAAAGAAAGTGCATCTTGAAATAGATCCAACAGATCACATTATTTCACTTGGCAAAATAGCATGTTTTTTATCCTTCGTGAAGTAGTGAAAGGATGGTGGGCCCGACAGACAGACAGTTCCTAGTTTTAAAGACCAATCAACTTGGAGTTGATCGGATGGCCCGCGTTATTTTGCAGCCAGAAGCAACACGAAGTTTATTCTTCATGAAGTGGTGAAAAGGAGTTGGCAACTACATGGTAGATGATGTGGTAGTACAACTAGATGTCTGGCTGAGGAAAAAGGTAATTTGTCAAACAGACACATGGCTCCGAAGGGATCATGAGGGGCCCATTTGATTATGTGGCAATATTGATGAAATTCATGGCTCAACAAGACACGTGGTAGTTCAGATGTGGAGTCTGATAAGAGTTCTTGAACCAATGAATGGCTATAATGTAGGATTCATTTGCTGAAAATCAATAGGGAAAGTGGATTCCGCGCAGAGGGCCCACTTTAAAGGTTAACAGATGTTAAAGGCCGCATATCTTGAAGTTGATCCAATGATGCGCATTGTTTCATAGCCTAAAGATGCGAGGTGATTTATGCTTTGTGAAACAGTGAAAACTGTTAGCGGTGAAGGTTTCATGCGGTTAGTTAAATAAACTAGCGATCACCATGGAGAATAATAGTTGAGTGGATGGTAGAAGATCCAATGGTCAGCACTGTTTCGTAAAGGAAAGATGCATGAGATTTATGCTTCGTGAAATAGCAAAAGGAGGGAAAGGCCCATTTTTAAGTAGGGCAACCCAGGTAAGGTAGAGAACGTGCATGTTTTTGGGATCCGGTGGATGGCGTTGTTTCGCAATAAAAAGATGCAAGGATTTTATCCTTCGCGAAACAGCAAAAAGGCAAGATGCTTAGAAAAAACTTATCGTCCGTTGGAGCCAATTTTAAAATTCAATTGTGAATTGACTACTGAAGTATGTGGCTTAATGTTTCCATTTAATGCTCAGTTGCCATATTAAGCTTCACATTAACTGAAACCTCGGCATTATTTTGAAAAGGTCTTGCAGAGGAACCAGTGCATAGAGTGAATTTCTTCAGGCAACAAAGACCAATAGAAGATGTGGTTGAAATCCAAGATTCCCCTAAAAGGAAAAAGGTGGGAAAAGAGATACAAACTGGTGAGCCTTTATACTCTCTGTCCCAATCCCCAACCCATGTGGGAGATGAACATGCAATGGCTGAGCAATTGTTGCAGTTAGGAAGTCTTGGGGAGATTGCCTACACTTATGAAGAAACACAAGAAGGAATGCCTGAAGAGCCACTAAGTGCTGAAATGAACTTGACTATAGATGAGTTTAAAGGAAAAGAGTTAGACCCTATCATCAAACAAGCCAGTGAAGAGTTTCTGGCTGATAATAATTTTATTACAATGAGATCTTTTATGCGATTTGTTTGGAGGCAAAATATTGAACAATTCAAAGCAAGATTTGAGAAGAAGAAGAATGATCAGCCCCACAAAGATGCACTTGTAGTGGAGGAAGTGAAACAAGAAATGATGGCAAAATTCAAAACCATTACTCCTAAGCAAGGAGAGAAATGGTAGCAAAAGCCAGTGTGCTAGATGCCTTGGTGCTTGAAGCAGTAAGGAAAGAAATCAAGCCCATGGAAGAAGTGACATTCAACAAGGACAATGCTGCTTTGGTCATGTGGTCCCTAAGCAGGGATGAGAGAAGAAAAAGGAAGGACACTTCAGAGTCCAGCTACCTTGGGGGTATGATTGTGAAGAAAGTGCAAGACACAGGAGTGATGGAAGCTACCAACATAGTTCTAGAAACAACAAAATTCAGTGTGGCAGTAGCTGAGAAGGAAGCTAAGGAGAGGGCTGATCTCCAGGTAAAGCTAGAGACAATTTTAAAGGCTTATAATGAGGCCAAAGGGGAGATAGCCACCAGGGATAGTATCATTGCCAAATTAAAGAGTTAATTGGTAGGGCAATACCAGAAAGTTGAATCTTCTACCCTAATGATTGCCTCTTCTCTAGCAAGACTTCCACCCACCAGTCTCATCATTGAATTTCCCCATTCTCCTATGACCTCCGATTTTTAAGCAACTGAAACCATACAAGATGAAATGGAAAAGTTAAAATAGGCTCAGGCCTTGTTTGCAAGTAAATATGAAGAAATGGTTAGAGGCACAATCTTGAAATTTGTTGACACAGTAGGAGCCTCTATTTTATTCATTTATATGAAAGGAATTTTGAATATTTTGACTGATTTGAAAGAAGATAAGGCTACTCTGGAGCCAATTTTGAATAAGTGGATGCCTAGTGAAGTGGAGTTGGAACTTATGTGTTCATCTCATGAAGAGGCAGAGGCTGATCCCAATATCAAGTCCACTTGTGAGTTAGTAAAAGGCATGACTAGGTTAGCAGAAGAAAGGGTCGGTGTAAAGAGAAAAGCCAACTTGTATAGAAGAGAATATTCTAATCATAAGTATGAATTATTTCTCAGGGGTTTTGTTGGTCCAAGTCAGCGAAAAGATGAAAAGGCATGGCTTGATGAGCTGGGATATAACTTGTCTCAAAGGGTAAATGAGGTCATTAATACAGATGACACATCTTTATTTGTTAAGACAATTGAGGAAATTGAGAAAGTGAAGTCACATTATGGTTTTTTAGAGAGAGAGGTTAGGCAATTAAGAATCACAGGGAAAAGGTTAAACAAATTGAAGAAGAAAATTGTGAACTTCTCCTGGCCTAGTGATGACCTGTTCCAAGAATGGAAAAGCAAGTATGCAGTGCAAGAAGAGGAAGTCCAAGAATAGTTAGAAGATGGTACAACGAAATAATAAACTAGAAAGCCGTTAGGAATGAAATCATTGTACTTTCTTTTCAGCGGGAATCATGGTTGTAACAAACTTTTCCTAGGGAAGTCTGAAGCTTGTTTGCATCCATATGATTATAAGTGGATACCAAGACTTGAGGAAAAGGCATCACAAGAATTTGTAAAGAAACTCTGCTGAAATATATCTAGGGTTTTCTGGTTATTTCAAAATTACCTTGAGTTATGTAAGATTTTAAAAAAATGAATATTAATATACAGATCAAAGCTTTTTGGGCCTAAATCATCATTGTCTTCTGGTGTGTATTCTTTAGTTTGCTGGTTTCTTTTGAATAATTTAGGGTTATTCGATTGAACATGGATTGTAAGGCAATCTTATAGATATGTTTCTAGCTTTTCTCTTCAGGAGAGGAATTAAATATGCATGAAATATCTTTGTCAGTAAATAAATTGTTGGTTGCTTTGAATTTGATAAATGGTTTTAGTTTAAAGGGAACAAACTTATATATATGTCAGGCATGTATATGGTTAATGAAAGTCGAAGTGATGAAATGTATGAGAATGTTTAGATTTGAACTCTTGTTTAATTTGGGTGACTCTGTAGCCTAGATAAGGCACTGATATTAGTTGTGGAATTCTTTTTATCTTTCTTGGGATCAAGACTAAAAATGAGAACAAGTTTTCTTTAATGTTTCAGTTTTATTGAGGTGATGAGGTTCATAGGTTTTTAGCATTGGTTTACTATGGATCTCAATTTAAAAGTGTGAATGTATTCACAAAAGGTATACCCACCTGAGCTTTGGATAAGTCCAAAGTGTAGAAGTTTTTATTGAAACCTTGTTATATGTTATTCTGAAGTTCTATTTTCTTGTTGTCCTCTCCATATGCGACAGAGGCTTTGAATTTTCTTACAGAGGGGATTTAGGAAATCAAAATTTGAGAACAACAAAATCAACCATCCACATAAGCCACTGAAAAGTCAACCTTGGTCAACGAGGTCAAACAAGATCTGAACAGGGTAGGGGTACTACATTCTCCCCCACTAGGGTTTGAATTACTCCTGAAAGTTATAAGACTAGGATGGAACCAAAAGGACACCTAAGTCATCACACTCACATATCATAACCCAAAATCATAACTTATCTTAAGGAGAATTGCAATCCACAAAATCAATATACTAATGTATTGAAATCAACATCCAAGTCATCTAACTTAACATAAACATTTCCTGCTTTTCTAAATCAATTAAATAACATTTAACAATCTTCCTTTTACATTCCTCAATTACGAAAAATCATTGCATTAAAAGAGTAACAACAAGATTCATTATCTTTAATTACCTAGGTTAAACATACTAACACCTTATTAAGCTTCTCGGAACTACTATTCCAACATACATTCATACAAGAAAAGATCTTCTACAAAAATCCTTATCCAAAAATGTACATTTTATATTGTACAAAGCATCATCACTTAGTCTATCCAAACATGGAAACATTTACCTTACATCAATAAGCGTCATAAAATGATATTTACATGTCTACTGCAACATCCTAATTATACACACTTCCCACGTTACCAGGTTAAGCACAACATACTCTCAAATTAAACTTTAAAATTCAGTCATAACTAATATTTAATACTACCTCTAAGGTACATAATGCATACACATTAAATGATTAAAGGTTTAGGGTGAAAAATTCTGTCAAAAACAACACCAAAACATCACTCCTGAAGCAAAACACAACATCATACGAAAGAAGAAATGAATATATAATTACCTATGTTCAACCATCTAAGGTCTACTTAATTCATTTAGAACTCATGTAGGCTTTTCAAACACTCAATGAGACAATAAGTCTACAAAACATTAATATTTATCTAAAGCTTATCACACAATTAACTAGATCCAATTCACACTTCTTTCTACTTCATCTTATAATTCTGACAATAACAAACCAATTTCATCAAAGAAAACACACTTATTTCCTTAACTAATCTCATTACTTATTTAGTTACCTTGTTATGCCTAGAATCACTCTCTGCGATGTTCTCCCTTAACACACTATCAGAGGTTCAAGTGAACATGATAGATATAATACTAACACATAGCTAGGGCCAGCCAATACATACATTCAAAATGACCACCAGAGATCTCAAAAGAATGTCATCCAATGATGATAACCAAATACAATGATAAATAGGAAAATGCCAGTAATTTTGAAAATCAACCAAAATAGAAAACATGACAAGTGTCAAATTTAAATAAAAAGGAATAAAAATTTAGTGGCCACTTCATCATAAGAAATTTCAAAAGAAAATGCTAGCCCCTTAGCCATGAAACACAAGTAAAAAGACAGTCAAAACACTTTCGCATAAAAAACACAAAACAAAGTGACCATTTTTAGCCACCTCACAGGGAGTAACTGCTACACTACTTCCAAAATCACACATCCTGAGTGTGTTAGAGAATGAACCATAGGCACTAAGGTTATTAGACTAACTATAATACTTTAATACCATGCAATCTTAATTCACAAGTGTCACCTTCTCAATCATTATCATGTATTCATATTATTAAAATTCACAAATCGAATAAAGTAAGGAAGTAACATCATTTCTATATTTTCACTGACCAAACATTATATTCTTATAGTTCTTAACAATTACACAAAGGCTTTGCGAAGCTAAGAATTCTATTTATTTATTTTTCAAAACAAAACAGAATCACAAAAGATTAATTTCCTATTCTCCACACCCATTCTACATGCAGTGATAAGATTATCTTAATCGATAATTTATTTATTTATATTAAAATTACATCATTTGATAGCATTTCTTTAATCTTAATAACTAGATAAAGATATAAGGAAGATAATTTTCAATAGTCAATTACTTCGCACATATGCATGTAAACTGACAAGTTCCCACAAGTAAGACTAAATTTCTCCCTATATGCCTATCATCCTTATTGTACTTTACTTTTATTTATTTATTTCACTAACGATATAAAAGAATACAATTTGTCTTATCATGATAGTTCCTTATATAAAGATGCCACTATTGTCTTAGTTTCCAAATGAGAATAATAAAATACAATCTTTCCTTACATGCTAACTTCAAGCAAAACACTCATTACTATTAATTGATATGATCACATAATTAACTATGACCATTCATCGAATGTCAAAACTTGAGGAGAAGAAGGAAAGTGAAACTATCAATTATGTAATATGTGGTTATGTAGGCACATCAAACACGTTCTACATTTACACATTCTATTTGTACAACATCAATTTAATATGCTAAGAAATCACAACATATAGATATTTCAATTTCTAGAGAGAAGAAGGATGGAAGAAATACATCTAGTTCATTATGAATACAAACTTAACATTTTCTCTACAAGCTCTCATAATTACAACATTAAGTACAATTACCAGTATAATACAAGTGCATGATCATTCTTTCAAACTTAAGACAATGCATTATCCAACCTATTAAGCTAATCTAAATAGTATAATATCAGTTAAGAAGGTACCTCCAATTAACTCTGAAAATGAGAGTAATTGTAGACCTAAACATCTTACAAGAAAACATTGCACACATAAACACATAATAACCACTAATCATCAATCAGGAAGAGCAAGAATTGAATAAATATTTTACACTCGTTTAAGGTTTTTCAGAAAGAGTGAGAGAAGAAATATAGCATGAAAATCTAACATCTTTAAGATCCCAAGCGTTAATCACAAGCATACATCAGAGAGACAAACATACAACGAAAAGACTAAATATTGCACACCACACTAAGGGCACAAGTTACACCAGAGATCCCAGTGTTTGCAAACTTTGGCTCTGATACTAAGTGTAATGCCCCGTCAAGATACCCTAAAGGAAACAACTACAAACACTCGAAAAGAGTGCAAATTTTTTTAAAAATAAAAAATTAGAACACATTGACATAAAAGATAACCATTGCAATAGAAGTTGCACATGCAGAAGACTTAACTTAGACTCCTCAAGGGTTTTCAATGAAGATTACTCAATTAATCCAATTAACATTAAGGTGTATTAATCCAACTAACAATGAGATTAATTAAACCTACTCATGATAGAATGATTACCACATGAACATAGCAATTAAATTCCATAAGAAATTAAACTAAGGATGAATGAATATATACAACTACCATTAGTTACATTATGTCACTAAAGCTACATTCATAATAATCCATATTATTGCATTGAATTAATAAATTCATACATACAATTAAGATTAATATCACCTAAATTATATTATACATTTTAACCATGATACCATTCATACATCCAAAATTAAATGGAACTAGATGAACACATACACCATACAACACAAATTGATAATGGAGTTCACCCCTAATGGGATACATCTTTGGAACTGCTTCAAATGCAAGACCATTCTAATAAAAGGTGAAAAATATATATAGTTTACTTAATTACATCGTGCCATCAAGGCATACATAAACAAATGATACAATCGACCACATAAGGGTCCAAGATATACAAATATGATCCAAGGACACAAAGAGGATCCAACTGGTACAACATAATGAAATGAATCCAAGAGAAACATCTGGAACACCTGTGAAGCTATTCCATCGTAAGAAGGAACAAACACAAATACCCAATGGAAAGTGGCACTACCACCCGACCATGTGGCCCAAAAAGGAACCACCCCTCCATGCTAGGAGATAGTATTAAGGCCCCCAATCAAGCCACAACAAAGCATCACATGGTCTCACATGTACATCAAGAACTCACACATGACATAAGCATACAAGCATGAATCTCACAAGAGTGCTCCAAGTAAATCCAACATAGGACTACACACTAGTGAACATAAGGGAAGAGTGTCATCACATAGCTGGTATGGGTTACCTTGGTAGGCCTCCATAGGCCTCAACCCCCATCCTGGGTTACCCTGGTAGCCTCTCCCGAACCTCTAGCCCCCATCCATGTCTTATGCCGTACCCAACAAACCTTTCATATAGACCAGGTAGTTGGTTTTCCATTCTCGGCCTTCCCACTGTATCCTGAGTTTGTACTAGCACTCAACCATGAGCAGGGCACAATTTATCTTTATTAGTGTTTGTAAAACCCAACCCCCCATTTTTTAATTAAGTTATCACTTAATCTCACTTCCGATGGGTTACCTTGCTAACCTCTTTGGGCATGGCCCCCACTCGGAAGACACTCTTCCTTATGACATTACACAACCTCCAAAGAACCCCAAGGTAAACCACAAAATCCAACTAACATAAGGAGTTCAAAAATAAAAACTGAAGAACATCTTGATTAAACAAACCTTCTACCAAGGTTAAATCAATTGGAGGTGTGAAACGAACAATTGGTCTATTCACAAAACAAGACCACAACCAAACTAAAGCAAGTACAATGACAACCAAAACTTTACCAAAACAACTTGCACAATAAAATTACATTCAACAACATACCATCATGACATGAGAATTAATTAACCAAATCAACATAAAAAATTCACCAATTCGAGTAAACACTCAAACGAATCTACTTGCACTCTAAATTCATCCATGTTAAGGAATCCTAATGATTACTCTAGATATAATTAAAAACTAACTTTCTCTAATTGTAGCTATTTCAATAACTAACTCTTTCATGCTAATAAAATCCACATTAGGGAATAACACATTAAAAAGGATCTAAGTAAACATACACCCCAAATATCATAGCTCAATACTTGATTTTAAACCACACATCTTAAAAAGAGTAACAACAACTCGTAGCCTAATTAAACCACCATATATATGTGTGTGTGTGTGTGTGTGTGTATGTATATATATAATTATTTCAATTTAAGCCAATTTGGCTATAACAAATACTATTTGAATTTCGAATACATTTAAAGTACTTTTGAAAACTAAATTCAATATATAAATCAAAATAATCTTTCCAATTCAAAGTCATATTGACTAAACGTAATTGATGGCTAACAATATAAATTTCATTTTCACAACTAATTTCCATTTACATCAAATCAAAATTTAACATTTTTTTGTTATAGTAAATTCAAAATATATACCCATATATGAATATATATATATATAACTCAAAACTGATAATCCCTTTTATTATTATTATTTTTAAACAAAACGATAACTCTAACACCATATTCCAATTAAAATTACAAATTATATACTTTTATACATACATACATACATACATACATACATACATACATACATACATACATATATATATATATATATATATATATATATATATATATATATATATATAATATCGCATAAAACGTACATCAAAAACACCAATATAATATAATAATTATTGAGCTATTTTGTTTTTTTTGTTTATCGCATTTTTGTTTTACCATAGTGTTGTCACATTGATTTGCACCTGATGCAAGCTTGAAATTCCTGCAATCCAGTGACACATTGGACTACTCTCAGGCTGTGGGTATCCTATTATGAGAGCAGACCTCCGGATTATAGGCTGGCTTGCTATTTGAGAAAAGTGAAGAAGGATATGCATAAATTGAAACTATAGATAAAAAGGTGATCCACCAATGACTGAAACTAACTCGCAAATGCTTACAAAACTCACAAAATACTCAGATAATGAAGCTTTGTAATCTCACAACTCAAATATGCATGCTTGCAAAAATGATTCATATGAAAGGTTTAAACTTTTATATGTTTGCAAGAGGAAAACACTGATATTTTCACAGCTTCAAACATTAAATATAACAACACATTCACTAACCTACATTATAACATGCTGCATATGACCATAACACCGAGGCAATAAGATGAAAAGAAAGATTCTATAAAAATCACAAAAAATCAATCTAAGAACTCACACACAATGCTTGAACAACACAAATCTGAGAAGGAAAATGGACTTCTTTATTGATCAATAGGAGGTATCTGCATTACAAATCTTGAAAACTCATAAGAAATGAGTTACAGGATCATGAGTATCTTCTACTACACAATCTCAAAACCCCTGAACCCCAGAACTAAGTGACAAAAAGTTTCTTATACAAGTAAGCTTTCTAAATTCAAAAATGAATTTTGGCTCCCAAAAATATGTGTTGTCATCTCTCCACCAAGTCAAGACTCTAACTGAAAGAAAACTCCTCCAAAATTGATGACTTCTCATCATTTCCCGCTGAGTCTACCTGGATGCTACCGGTTACTACTCATTTGCAGACAGTTTACAACTCATGCACCTTCTTATCGGGTTATCAGTGTAGCGTCAAAACACTCCCACCGATAACCGATGGCATGCTCCAAAATAGTGTGTTGTTCCATTGGGTTATTGGGTGGCACAAAAACTAGTCTTGCTGATACCTGATGGCATGCTCCGCCACGCACTCTGACTCACTCCAATCCATTGGTGACCTCATCAGGATATCAGGGTAGGTGGAAAACACTTCCGCCGATATCCGATAGCTCCTTTTCGGCCTTATGCAAACTCACCGGGCATCGAGGTAGGGTAAAACTGATTGTTCCAATAGCGGATGGTAGTACTCCACAAAATTCTTTGTCGAGCCCCACCACTTCATTCATTCTCGTATCCTATTGGCCACCATCTAAATTTCCATGTGAATGCCATCTCACCTTAGGCCGGACCCACCACTGGACTTACCCTTTCTTTGTCACTGATCCACAATAAGTAACTATTGATCATCTTTGCATTGCGGAACAATGACAGTCATTGGATCGGGTCCAACCTACTCACTCCTTAACTCTTTGTCCATTTGTGCCACCTAATCACAACTCATCAGTCATTGGACTTGGTCTCACCTTGGTTCTTCTTCTATGCTCTACCACATCGCCAGTTGCTATGTCATGGGGAATAACTATCAAGCATCTTCATCTCACGATATAGCGATGACTGTTGGATCTTTCGCATCACTGACCAATCTTCCTTGATCTGCTCAACCTTTACCTTGTCTTATTTGATCCCTTCTGTCACGTGTCAACACGTGTCAACCACTTCATCCACCATTGGACATCATCTCACCAATCACTAATCTATGATGGGTAATAGGTGATCATCTTCGCATAGCGGATCAGCAACCACCATTGATTTATCTCGAACCTGCATGACCTTTAGCCTCTCTAAGTGACTCTCTCTTATGCCATGGTGTCACCATGTGTCAATCTATGATTTGCCACCTGATCCACCTGAGCATGACCTCAGCACCACCAGACCCACCATTTCACTTTGGTTTGTTCGACATCAGTCTTTTGGCCAAACTTCCTCCCTCGGCGAATAGTTTTCATGTCTCATCAAAACTACAGTTTCATCGATACCTCTTATTTTGATGAAACCGATGCCTTCGGTGAATCTTTTTAGAGATCCATCAAAGCCACGGTATGTTTGATAAATCAACCTTTGGTTTGCTTGCACATCTAGTTGGCCACCATCTAAGCACCACCTATCTGACACCTATCACGAGGGTACACATTTTGGGCACTTCACAACCACGGTACAACGAGAGTCATGGATAGCCCCAAAATTTCACTCCATCATTGATCTTCCTTGGACATGCCGCTAGATCTCAGTGATCTGCTCAAGCTTTAACTTTCCCTTTTCGGCATGTGCTTTGTCCCCAAGTTGTGGCATTTAGCCATTGAGCATCTTCATCTCATGTATAGCGATGGCCGTCAAATCATCCGCAACCTGCTCACCTATTAATTTGCCCTTTTACTACAAAATTTGGCCGCTTTGATATGCATGCGTGCATGCAGGGGCCCACCAATGCTAAACTACTCCTTGTCAAAATCCCATAAGTTTTGACACTAAGGACACATGCGGCCTTGCATATAAATGCGATAAATTTCCTCTGCGCAGCCAATGTGGGATAAATGGTCTACGCCTAGGCCTTTCCATCAGGTCATCGGGATAACATGAAACCACTCCCCCCGATTACCCAATGACTTCACACACTGCTTTGCACTTTCCATCGAGTCATCGGGGAGACTTCAAAACCTAACTTTTGATGGCCGATGATAACTTTCCACGCTCTGCACTACTCATTGGGTCATTGGGGTAGCATGCGACTAGTCTTGCTGATAAGGCAAAAAATAAAAAAACTACAAAGAAACACCCATCTCCATCAGCATGTTGGGCTCAACCCTTGTGGGAGCCACATTTTACCCCACATGCTATAATTCAATGAACAAAAATTTATTTTCCCTGTGTCTGCACATGAAGCAAACAAGTTAGACAAAAAAATGTATTCTTTTCATACTTAGCACTTGTTTCTCCTTCTAAGGCATATTGATATGATATCACCTGCATCTTTCTGCCATGAAAATGATATTGCAATCTTTTGTCTTTCTTTTCAAATAATCATGAATGCAATTTAGCAGAATAAAAAATTCACCTTCTTTCTCATGTGTAAAATATCATAGCTCTACCTGATTGAGCTAGTAGCAAAAATAGGTAACATTTTTGGGGACATCTACTATATGTTTGCCTGCTAAACATCTTGACTAGCTGCCTAACTCTATCTATTGGGCACAGAGTCACTGAAACTTGTAGAAAACTAAAAACACACTTGACACAGTAGGAACTTTAAAAAATTGCTCAAAACTTGTTCAAATTCATTATTTATAGGTATGTGGCTTGTGACAGTAAGCTGAAACCGCTTACTGTCATGAATGATATGGTTGTAATCAATGAAATAAGTCAGGGTAACAACAAAAGAACTCTGAAAAACATTGTTGCAACAATTTATTACAGCTATATGAGGGAGATGCCTTTTGTGTGTGAGAGGGGATAAACATATTCCTTGTTTCATATGATGGACATCTCTCTTTTATAGCTTTGATGGATTGCAACAGTATGACTCTTATTAGTCCTTCTGAATTGTACACTAGGCACTTAGGGAAAATGAAAAACTACAACTAAAAACCTATCCTACAATAACAACAAGACCAAACTTAGCTAAACAAAACCATTTACAGGATGACTAAAGTAGCTACCCTTTCTTCTCAACTTGTTATGAGTTGCATGCTTTAGGACAACTAATAAAAAATGATAGATAGAAAAATATTTAGCAAGATGAAGTACTATCCCCTGAAAGAGGTGAACAATTCCACCTACATGATCAAACTGATCATATTCTTTGTTACTCCGAATAGGATAAGAGAGTTGGACAAACTCTTGCTGAGCTGCAAATGCATCCTTGACACCATCTCCGACTAATACTTCATGTGTGGGTGCTTTATTTCACTCCATCTAGCCCCAATGAACTAGCCCCTTGAAAACAACCTTCAATGGGAATATCAACTCCCAACTCTTTTGTACAGCAAAAAGGAAGCCCCTCCAACCAGTTATGACCTTGCAACTCAAATTCATGAGGCTCCACCTATTGTTTTAGCACCTCTATAAGTGGTTGTTCCAGACCATCAAGGCTATCAAATTCTTCTGGTTCTTTTATATCCAGCTTTGAACAAAATTTCTCAATAATATCAGAGCACAACTCTTCTTCTGGATGAACTATAGAGACATCTTCCTCACTTTTCTCAGGACAGAGAAATTCATTAGTTAGAACATTCAATGATTCAGTTGAACAAATGTTATTTTGTTCAAAACTTTGTTGTTGTTTCCTTCTATATTCCTCCATAGCTAAATGCAACAATTTTATATCTTTAGTCTCTTCATATTATGTGAGTTGTGCTAGTTAAAGGGCTGCTCTAGAACAACAGGAACTGTTTGAATTTGTTCCTCTTTTGCAATAGCTCTTTGCTTTTCAAAACTTTCTCCAAATTGATGGTGTTGATACTCTAAATAATTCTGGCTTCTTTGTACTAGAGTAGATAAGAGCTTCATCTGCCCCTCCTTAATGACTATCTCTCATTCAAGACCCTCCTCAAACTGCATCCTCTGTGTCTAGATCCTTTGGTTACAAAAATAGGTTTTTTCAACCATTTCTTGTTGTTGCATAATGGTCTTTTTCTTCTTCTTGATGTCGACCATCATATCAAACATGTGTGAGAATTTCCTACTGACGTCATTAATCTGCATAAGTTCAAACTCTTGGCTCAAAGTCCACAACACATGATCAAATTGTTGGAACAGGTCTAATACAATCTAGTAAGGATGGTTTGGAGGCTGATTATGCAAATTATCATGTTGGTTAGCACCAAAAACTTCCTCTTGGGGTTATTTTGATTATATACTAGCTAATAATGAGATTGAGTAGGGATAGGAGGGTGAAAAACATGATGAGAATACTGGTAATTTGTCATTGCAGGGTCATTTGGGTAAGAACTAGCATCTTGGTTAGCTGGATATGGCTAGTAACTGTGTAGGGGAAAAAGCGAGACTAGGTTAACATGCCCTAATCCTACCTTTTGACACACATTCCGGAATACGAAAGAGCCTAGAGATATCGCACAATTGGCTACTTCTTTTTGTGAAAGAGAGAGCCACGGGATATCTATTAGGATTTCTATTCCCTTGTTGAAATTGAAAGATAAAATGATGCAAGTTCAAATCCTAATCTCAAAATGCAAGTATGAACTAATAACAAGATTGCAGAATTGAGATTAAACAATGAACAGCTGTAAATACAAGGATGAAATAAGAATGAAAATGCGTACCCGAAGTTAAAATCTGACTGAAAATGTTCGGGACGGGGGCGCGGGCGCCACTGTCCTGATTCTGCCCCTGAAACTGCTCCGGAAACTGCTGTTTTTGCACTTTGGAAAAAGCTGTCAAAAATGCTGAAAATGCTGTCGGACCAGGGCGCCCAGCGCCCCTGTCCCAGGGACCAGGGCGCCCAGTAAGGACCAGGGCACCTAGAAGGGACCAGGGTGCCCAGCGCCCCTGTCCTGGTCTTTTTCTCTGAAATTTGGTGGGAAGGTCGGTCTCAGTCTGCTTCTCCCGGATCTGCAACTTGCGGCGTCGTCCGAGTCCCGAAACCTGCACTTATATCTGAAAAGGTGTTTGGGCGGCTATATAGGGTTTTGCCTTAGTCAAACCCCCACTTCGGTGATTTCCACCTCCACGAATAGCCAAGTTGTATTGTAAAATGTATTGTGTGTGCAGACCTAGTGTGTGTGCAAGGTCCTTAAATGCAAGAAAGAAAACTAGAGCAACCTAGAAAGTAAACCCTAACTGCTTGTAAATGATAATGTAAATGCTCTAAATCAAGATGCAAAGTGATCTAAAGCATGAATAAAGGATATATTGAAGCTTATGCAAAGACATGAAAACAACATGAAATCATACCCAACCCTCAAGGGAGGAGTACAAGCCAATCTTCAGTCAGTAATTTCCTATTGTTCTTCAATGTCTTCCAAGCCCTAGGTGAAGGAATGAAATTGATAGATGCTTGATAGAAGGATGTTGAATGTTGTTGAAGTCTTCAAAGATCTGCTCTTTCGCTGCATATGAGGCCCTGAAAATCAAAAATCGGATCTTTTCCAATGAGGAAAGAGAGCTTTTATGTATGAAACCCTAGGTTGTAAATTCGTATTTTGGCCGACCTAGAGATTGAATGTCCCACCAATTTCTTGGGGTTAAGCTTTATTTTATGATTGGATCGTGCTCCCAAAATTTCGAGAAAAATGTCCGGGACCATGTTGCACGGGCGCCATGGTCCCGACAACTTTTCACCAAATTTTCAGGGTCGTCAGATATGATGATTTTAGAGAGAATCCCAAAGTTACAGGTGATTTCGAGATGTTTTGACCCCCGAAATCAAGCCCCCAAGTTCAAAATAGGACCTAATTAGGGTTTTTGATTAAATGATGTATAGGAGGAATAAAATGAAAAGGGCACACTTTAATGAAAGGGCCCAACTTTATGATATGGGAGATGATAAAATAGGACCTTAGACCTAATTAATTTAATTAATTAAGTGCTAAAGGGGAAATGCAATGCAAAATGCAAAATGCACCAAGGCGGGTGCTAAACTAGGTGTGAAATTGTACCACCCTAGCAAGTGCGTACAATTTACGACGCTACATTTAGCCCCCACTTTAGCGGTCATATGAACACTACGTGCATATGCAAGCTAAAGTACAGAAAAGTAAACATTATTTGAAAAAGGATATATCCATAAGTCTGTCGAACGAAGCCCCCAGCGGTATCTGCAATACACAGTTAGGAACCACACCCTACAAAACACACGTTAGATCACAAAATCACCTAATGCTTACTAAGGAAGGTGATGAAAATTCGAGGGTAGCTATATGCCCCCCCCTGTTTTGGCTTGCTAATTTTAGTGAGTTGAAACAGGGTATCATGTTTACCTCTTCGAATTGTTAAAGAATATTGATGACAAATGCTCACAAAAAGATTTGATATGAGATCAAAAACTAATGGAGAATCATTTGGTAAGAAAGAGGACTAAATCTCAATTCCAACACGACAAAGAGTGTGAGGATTTGAGAGTTCTCTAACACAAGATGAAGGATGTACATGGAAACAAAATGCAAAGAGAAGAAAAAGAAAGGAAAAAAGGCATGAATACACACATTGGTGATCCATGAGTTAGACAAATATAACATCTTCTAGAATAAGACAAAGAAGAGAATAAGAATGCAATACTTCCTTCTTTTGCAAGGTGAAAGTGATTCTTAATGAAGGATGACGCTCCTTTTAACGCAATTAGAAGAGTGAATTCATTATAGATGTATTTTACCAAGTGCAAAAGAGGTTGTAGTCAAGGACTTACACCTCTTGTAAGAGAGAATCCTTGAACAAACAACAACAAATGCATACAAGGAATAACATCAAGTAATAAAGTTCACACCATCCACGAAATAGGAAAAAAAAAGTGGATCCTTAGATAAAAATAAGGAAAGATCATTGCCTCAATGAGAAGGACTTACACAATCTTCTAGGGAGAGATTTGGACATAAGCAAAAGAAGAGATATATGAAATCACTCTTGTCCCCATAGGAACAAGAAAATTAGGCTATTATGTTGCTTCAAAAAAAATATGATTGCACTTGACATTGTACCATCATGAATGACAATGAGCCCCCAGTAAATGAGCTACCAATGTCACATAATGATGAGCAACATAATAGCCATTAATGTTATTTAAAGACATGATAGATTGAATGAGGTATTTGAATATGACATGCTAAATGCTCAACTATAAGTGAGATCAAAAACATGTATAAAATTGAAGAAGAAAAGTCACAAGAACTCTTAGAAGAGGGATGAGTGTAATTTATTAGAGCCTTATCCCTGGAGGAAAGGACTTTATGATGAATAGGAGATAAAGATTCATAAGTGGATTTAGAAATTTGAGGGGATTCATAAAGAGATTTGTTCATTGCCAAGATTTCCTTATGAGGGGAATGAGAGTTGATAGAAGTAGAAGATGATTTAGTTGAAGTGAGATCATCATCACTACTAAATATAGCATTCACATTGAGAGATGGTCTTTTAGATGCTTTAGTGCATTTGCAGGGATTATAGCCAAGTCCAAAGGCATAATTGTGAAAATTAGTCTCTAGAGGAACTTTTATCCCTTGTTCATGAGCGCCACAACCATTTCCATGATACCCATGCTTAGCAAAAATGCGAAAACCACGACCATAACGATCAGCCATTTCAGGAAGAGAAGGTGGTTTTTCATAAGACAAAGAATCAAACTCTTCATAATTAGAGGTGTGAGGAGAAGAAGTTTGAGAAGCGGCCACAAAATTATTGCTCATAAATTCAGGTAAGACTGATTGATCTCTAGTTTCTTCCTTCTTTTTACCTTTAAGATCTCTAGGAGGAACCCTATATTCACCTACAAAGGTGGGATTAAAATCAAGAGATCCCCAATCGTCTTCCGCGAGAACCTTCTCAGGATCAAAAGCCTTTTCATGTGTAGACTCAAGTCCAGAAGGATCTTCTTCAGGAGCTTTAGGCTCATCCAAAGAATTTTGATTATCAGAGGGTGATGATTCATCCATAGGTATCTTGTTTAACGAGTCATCACTAGAAGAGGAAGGCTTAGAAGAACTCCCTTTGGAAGTAGATGTTTGCAAACAAGCCTGAAGTTTAGTATCACCTATCAAGGTATATGTCTTATTGTTATAAATAAATTTAACTTGTCTATGCAATGTAGAGGGGACAACTTGCATACTGTGAATCCAGGGTCTCCCTAATAACAAGTTGTATGTTAGATTTCCAGACATAACATGGATAGGAGTAGGCAAAGTAACAGGTCCCACTGTGACGGGTAAGGTGATAATACCTAATGAAGACTTAGCCACATTATCAAAGCCTCGAATAGGATGAGAGTCAGGCTCAATAAGGGATGTATCCACATTCATCTTATGCAATAGATTAATGCTACACACATTAAGGCCAGAGCCATTATCTACCAGTGTTCGTCTTATAGCAGTGTCATTTATGATAACCACAATCATCAAGGGATCGTATTGATGTTGAATTTCACTAGTAGGCAACTCATCTTGAGTAAACACAATTTGAGCTTTAGGATTCATCACAGAGTTAACCAAAGACACTATATTACTAGATGTATTAGGTGGAGGAACATTCAAATCTTTCAAGGCATCTTGTAACATTCCATGATGAACGGAAGAAGTTTGGATCAAATCCCAAAGGGATATCTTAGCAGGGGTAGCTTTAAGTTGTTCTATGAGATCATAGTCCTTACTAAGCATTTGTGAAATACGAGGCGCTTGAGGAAGAATAGGTTGGGAAGGAGGAAGTGAAGTGGGGATAACTGGAGGAGGACTAGGTTGCCTATTGTTTCTTGTGTTATAGGTATGAGCAACCGCATGATAACTCTCTCTAGTTAGTTGCTTAGCATACTCATAAGGGCTCTTAGAAGAATAACCTCCTTGCACAGTAATAATGGGTTTCTTAGGAGTGCAAAAAGAATCATTAGCATAACCACCTTGAACCACTAAGATAGGCTTATTTAAAGGTTGAGAATTTTGAGAAGGACAAGCACCTTGGACAGTGAAGAGAGGTTTGTTAGGTGTCTCATTCACATGTATCAAATTGATTGAGGATGGTTTAGAGGAATGAACAAAAGTGTTGGAAGAATTATTGATAGTCTTCTCTTGCACTAAAATCTTATCACGGATTAAATCAATTTTAGGAGAGAGACAAGGGGTAAGCATTGATGTTCTAGTAGGAAGAGGAAAGGTCATATCATCCTCTATCATCAAAGGATCTACATGGGGAATAAAATCTCTAGGAGAAGGATCAACATTACTCTCTAAAGTCTCACTTTTTAGAGGGAGATCTTTGAAAGAGATGTTAACCATCTTGCTTTGAACTAGGGTATCCTTATGTGTAGAACCAAGTTGAGGAGAGGGAGAATAATTGAGATTCAAGGAAGGTGAGAAACTATCAAGGGAGTTTTCAATCTTGATTTTATCCCCTTTGGCTAGGGGTAGAGAATAATCTATACCTTCTTCTAATGGTTCATCCCAAATAGTGAGGTTGTTGAAAGGAATGTTTAAAGTATTGTCAATTTCGGGAGAGGAGATAACATTGTTTATTAATTCTTCATCCTTAGGAGGGAAAGCATCAATAAATGTGTTAAACTCATCCTCTTTCCTCAAAATATGTTCAATATGATCTTTAGGGGAGAGAGAATTAAGGAAATTGCTTATTATTTCATCTTCTTTCTCTAAGGGATGCTTATGGGTAAGACAAACTTTAGGAGAAGGGTAAGCATTTATCATTAATTCATCATCTCTAGTGGGAATTTTGTTGGAAAAGGAAAGGCCATCACTAGGAAATGTAGGGATAATGTCATCTTCTTGCACACAAGGATCCTCATGAAGGGAGCATTTTTTAGGAGACACAAAGGCATCAAGGGCATCATCCCACAAAGCATGATCATATCTATTAAAAGGTTTATCTTTTGATTCAAAAGGAGATATTTCCTCATAGAGGGGATTATTGAACACAACCATGTTACTAGATTCAGTGGAAGAGTTGATAGGAATGTACCCTTGAGAGGAACCATTTGACTTATCTTTCTCATCACATCTAAATGGCATAGTAACAAGGTTTATGAGTTTTTGGTAAAATGAGGGTTTGGTATATTTAGGTTTCAAAAATTCATCTAAAGCTTCATCTAACTCATAATCATCACAAATATGATCATCTTGCAAATAAAAATCTAACATTTTGAAATTGCATAAAATTTAAACACACAATGCAAAGAAACACACTTTTTTTTCTTTTTTTCTTTTTAATGAAAATGAAATGAAAACACACTAAATCTAGATCTAGATCTAACAAATGCAATGCAAGAGGAAGAAATGATAGATTCACGTCGGGTTCACCAAAATGTGTAGGGGAAAAAGCGAGACTAGGTTAACATGCCCTAATCCTACCTTTTGACACACATTACGGAATACGAAAGAGCCTAGAGATATCGCACAATTGGCTACTTCTTTTTGTGAAAGAGAGAGCCACGGGATATCTATTAGGATTTCTATTCCCTTGTTGAAATTGAAAGATAAAATGATGCAAGTTCAAATCCTAATCTCAAAATGCAAGTATGAACTAATAACAAGATTGCAGAATTGAGATTAAACAATGAACAGCTGTAAATACAAGGATGAAATAAGAATGAAAATGCATACCCGGAGTTAAAATCTGACTGAAAATGTTCGGGACGGGGGCGCGGGCACCACTATCCTGATTCTGCCCCTGAAACTGCTCCGGAAACTGCTGTTTTTGCACTTTGGAAAAAGCTGTCAAAAATGCTGAAAATGCTATCGGACCAGGGCGCCCAGCGCCCCTGTCCCAGGGACCAGGGTGCCCAGTAAGGACCAGGGCGCCCAGAAGGGACCAGGGCACCCAGCGCCCCTGTCCTGCTCTTTTTCTCTGAAATTTGGTGGGAAGGTCGGTCTCAGTCTGCTTCTCTTGGATCTGCAACTTGCGGCGTCGTCCGAGTCCCGAAACCTGCACTTATATCTGAAAAGGTGTTTGGGCGGCTATATAGGGTTTTGCCTTAGTCAAACCCCCGCTTCGGTGATTTCCACCTCCACGAATAGCCAAGTTGTATTGTAAAATGTATTGTGTGTGCAGACCTAGTGTGTGTGCAAGGTCCTTAAATGCAAGAAAGCAAACTAGAGCAACCTAGAAAGTAAACCCTAACTGCTTGTAAATGATAATGTAAATGCTCTAAATCAAGATGCAAAGTGATCTAAAGCATGAATAAAGGATATATTGAAGCTTATGCAAAGACATGAAAACAACATGAAATCATACCCAACCCTCAAGGGAGGAGTACAAGCCAATCTTCAGTCGGTAATTTCCTATTGTTCTTCAATGTCTTCCAAGCCCTAAGTGAAGGAATGAAATTGATAGATGCTTGATAGAAGGATGTTGAATGTTGTTGAAGTCTTCAAAGATCTGCTCTTTCGCTGCATATGAGGCCTTGAAAATCAAAAATCGGATCTTTTCCAATGAGGAAAGAGAGCTTCTATGTATGAAACCCTAGGTTGTAAATTCGTATTTTGGCCGACCTAGAGATTGAATGTCCCGCCAATTTCTTGGGGTTAAGCTTTATTTTATGATTGGATCGTGCTCCCAAAATTTTGAGAAAAATGTCCGGGACCATGTTGCACGGGCGCCATGGTCCCGACAACTTTTCACCAAATTTTCAGGGCCGTCAGATATGATGATTTTAGAGAGAATCCCAAAGTTACAGGTGATTTCGAGATGTTTTGACCCCCGAAATCAAGCCCCCAAGTTCAAAATAGGACCTAATTAGGGTTTTTGATTAAATGATGTATAGGAGGAATAAAATGAAAAGGGCACACTTTAATGAAAGGGCCCAACTTTATGATATGGGAGATGATAAAATAGGACCTTAGACCTAATTAATTTAATTAATTAAGTGTTAAAGGGGAAATGCAATGCAAAATGCAAAATGCGCCAAGGTGGGTGCTAAACTAGGTGTGAAATTGTACCACCCTAGCAAGTGCATACAATTTACGACGCTACAGTAACAGGGTGTAAGAGATACATTCTCATGATATGGAGGGTAATAATATGAATCTCCTTGAAAACTCGACATCTTTAATCATACTCAAAGCTAGAAATTACAATAGAAGAATTAATTTGAAAATATATCAGCACTTGATCTTTGAAACCGAAAGATTTGAACTTCAAGTCACCAAGTGTGATGATTAAAAATATCTTCCAAAGGTTGGAATCACTGCTACTCACACCAAGACAACAACCAAGGTGGTCTTCAATGAACTTAGAAAAGTTCAAAATGGTCCCACCGGGCGTGCCAAAAACTGTTGTCACATGGATTTGCACCCAATGCAAGCTTGAAATTCCTACAATCCAGTGACACATTGGACTACTCTCAGGCTATGGGTATCCTATTAGGAGAGAAGACCTCCAGATTATAGGCTGGCTTCCTATTTGATCACCTAAAAAACTTAATTGAATTTCTGAGAAAAGGGAAGAAGGATATGCATAAAATGAAACTATAGATAAAAAGGTGATCCACCAATGACTAAAAATGACTTGCAAATGCTTACAAACCTCACAAAATACTCAAATAATGAAGCTTTATAATCTCACAACTCAAATATGCATGCTTGCAAAAAAAATTCATATGAAAGGTTTAAACTTTTATATGTTTGCAAGAGGAAAACACTGATATTTTCATAGCTTCAAACATTTATATAACAACACATTCACTGACTTGCACTATAACATGTTGCATATGATCATAACACTGAGGCAATAAGATGAAAAGAAGGATTCTATAAAAATCACAAAAATTCACTCTAAGAACTCACACACAATGCTTGAACAACACAAATCTAAGAAGGAAAATGGACTTCTTTATTGATGAATAGGAGGTATCTACATTACAAATCTCGAAAACTCATAAGAAATGAGTTACATGAGCATGAATATCTTCTGCTACACAATCTCAAAACACCCGAACCCTAGAACTAAGTGACAAAAAGACCCTTATACAAGTAAGCTTTCAAAATTCAAAAATGAATTTTGGCTCCCAAAAATATGTGTTGTCATCTCTCCACCAAGTCAGGACACTAACTGAAAGAAAAAATCCTCCAAAACTAATGACTTCTCATCGTTTCGCGCTAAGTCTATGTGGATGCTACCGGTTACTACTCATCTACAAACAGTTTACAACTCATGCACCTTCTTATCGGATTATCAGTGTAGCATCAAAACACTCCTGCAGATAACCGATGGCATGCTCCAAAATAGTGTGTTGTTCCATCGGGTTATTGGGCGGCATGAAAACTAGTCTTGCTGATACCCAATGGTGCACTCTGACTCGCTTCTATCCACTGGTGACCTCATCGGGATATCAAGGTAGGTGGAAAACACTTCCGTTGATATCCAATAGCTCCTTTTCGGCCTTATGCAAACTCATCAGGCATCGGGGTAGGGTAAAACCGGTTGTTCCCATAGTCGATGGTAGCACTCCACTGAATTCTTTCTTTGGTCCCATCACCTGGTTTGTTCTCGTATCTGGTCGGCCACCGTCTAACTTGCCACATGACTGCCATCTCACCTTAGGTTGGACCCACCACTGGACTTACCCTTTCTTTGTAACTAATCCACGATAGGTAACAGTCGATTATCAGTGCCACCGGACCCACCATTTCACTTTGGTTTGTTCGACATTAGTCTTTCAGCCAAACTTCCTCCCTCAGTGATCAGTTTTCATGTCTCATCGAAACTATAGTTTCATCGATACCTCTTATTTCGATGAAACTGATGCCTTCGGTGAATCCTTTTAAAGATCCATCAAAGCCATAGTCTGTTTGATAAATCACCCTTTGGTTTGCTTGCGCATCTAGCTTTCCACCATCTAAGCACCACCTATTTGCCACCTGTCACGAGGGTACTCATTCTGGGCACTTGACAACTGTGGTACAACGAGAGTCATGGATAGCCCCAAAATTTCACTCTGTCATTGATCTTCCTTGGATTTGCCACTGGATCTCAGTGATCTGCTCAAGCTTTAACTTTCCCTTTTCAGCACGTGCTTTGTCACCAAGTCATGGCGCTTAGCCATCGAGCATCTTCATCTCGGGGTATAGCGATGGCCATCCGATCATCTGCAACCTTCTCACCTATTAATTTTCCCTTTTACTGCAAAATTTGGCTGCTTTGAGACGTGCACGCACATGGGGGCCTACCAACACTAAACTACTCCTTGTCAAAATACTGTAAGCTTTGACACTAAGGATACATATGGCCTTGCATATAAATGCGAGAAATTTCCTTTGCGTAGCCAATGTGGGATAAATGGTCTATGCCTAGGCCTTTCCATTGGGTCATCAGGATAACATGAAACCACTCCCCTCGATTACCCGATGACTTCACACACCACTTTGCACTTTCCATCGGGTCATCGGGGAGACTTCAAAACCTGACTTACAATGGCCAATGACAACTTTCCGCGCTCCACACTACTCATCGGGTCATCGGGGTAGCGTGTGACTAGTCCTACCGATAAGGCAAAAATTCAAAAAACTGCAAAGAAACACCCATCTCCATCAGCATGTTGGGCTCAACCCTCGTGGGAGCCACATTTTACCCCACATGCTATAATTCAATGAACAAAAAGTTATTTTCCCTGTGTCTGGACATGAAACAAACAAGTTAGACAAAAACATGTATTCTTTTCATACTTAGCACTTGTTTCTCCTTCTGAGGCATATTGATCTGATATCACCTACATCTTTCTGCCATGAAAATGATATTGCAATCTTTTGTGTTTCTTTTCAAAATAATCACGAATGCAATTTAGCAGAATAAAAAATGCACCTTCTTGCTCGTGTGTAAAATATCATAGCTCTACCTGATTGAGCTAGTAGCAAAAATAGGTAACACATAGTCCATGGCAGATTCATGGTATGGGGATGCATATCATGGTGTGGGGAGGAGATTCTCCCCCCAACACCACGGTTGTGTGGGGTTTGGGGATGCATATCGCCTCCACTCCCCACGTAAAAATTTTTATATATATTTTTTAAAAACTTCTCTCTCTGAAATACACAACAACAGAGATGTAATTTAATAATAATTTTTTATTTTTAAATCCTCTGTTAAAAATCAACAGTGTAAATAAGTATTAATTTTTGTTTTAAAATCTTTGTTCTCAGAGATAAACACAGAAGGGTATTTTTTGAACAAAGAAGAGTTGTATCAAAACAACAAATTCATCAAAGAGAAATATCTTCCTGGGGTTTTCAACATTTAAGATTTAGTTTTCTATCTGGCTTCCAGAATTCAACAAATTGAAACCCTCTTTTTTTTTAAATTCACACAAAAAAATAAAAGAAGACATGAAAGAATAGTAATAAAAATCAATTTCCCCATTTCTTCTTCTTTCCCAAACAAAGAGAAAACCAGAAACAACAAACCACAAACACAATAAACAAACAAAGGATTTCAAAAATCCAACCTTCCATAGCTTTCCTGGCAAGAAATCTGAGAATAGCTCTAGAGCTTCCACCAAATCCTCACATCCAGCAAGAGAGAAAAAAATTTCTCCAACATGAGAAGAATAATCATAATCCCCTTTCTTTTTCCCAAATTTTTTTACCATACCCAACAATTTCCCCCCAAAAAAATTTCATTTAAAATTCATTTTTTAATAAAATTGTAGACAACTAAAAGTTGCACAACAAATTAAGTGAATTTTATTCATTTAATTATTCCTAATTCTTCCAATTAGTTAAATCAATATTTAATTGATAATCTTATTCTTCTAATTTGACCATTAATCAAATTAAAGATTTGACTAATATTTCCCTTCTTCTATCTAAGTCATTTTAATTAAATTCGCATTTAATTAAATCCCTCCTCTAGCCATTTTAATTAAATTCACATTTAATTAAATCCTCCCTCTAGCCATTTTAATTAAATTCATATTTAATTAAATCCCCCCTCTAGCCATTTTAATTAAATTCACATTTAATTAAATCCCCCTCTAGACATTTTAATTAAATTCACATTTAATTAAAAATCTCCATTTCCCCTCTTTCCCATTTTAATTAAATCTACATTTAATTAAAATCCCCTTTGCATGTAAATAAATCATTATTTATTTGTAAATCCTCCCCACTAGCATTTTCCTACAAATGCAAGTTGCACCACTATTTTAAATAAATAAATTATTTATTTAAAATCTTATTTATCCTCACCACTTGAAACCTTTAATGGCTTCCCTTAAAGTCTTCAAACCTTTAATGGTTTTCCTCAAAGTCTTCAAACCATTAATGCTTTATCTCCCTTTTTTCTCATTTAAATAAACTAGCAATCGCACCTTAGTGTGCAATGGGTACGCCGAGGATATATTTGATATTGTATTTAAGTTAGTTTTGGACCTTGAACAATATATGCAATTAACACAGTAATGTTCCTTTTTTTGTACAAACTATTTTTGCAAACTCTTTTGAATTGGAAGTAACTAATAATACAATGGTGTTACGAATAAGGGAAATTATCATATTGTAAAATTTGTACCTGTAGAGTATGAAAATGAGATATAACGAGAAAGTCAAAAATTGTACAACTTTTGTTACATGCTTGATTGTTTAACATTGATTATTGAATATTTGTAGATTTAGTATTAATATTTTTTTAAAGAAACTATTTGTTGAATTGTTTGTAAGTTGAAAAAGTCTAGATTTAATGTAGACATTATAAATATACAAAAACAAATGATTTATTGAACAAACCTGGAGATCTTTTCACTTGTAGTAATAATAGAATAGTATTACGAATAAGTGTTCAATTATTCTTTTGTAGAATTTATACCTGTAGAGTATGGAAAAGAGATAATTAGAATTTGAATATTGTAAAACTTTTGTTACATGCTTATTTGTTTAACATTGATTATTAAATATTTGTAGATTTAGTAATTCAAACAAAATTAAAGGAAGTATTTGTTGAATAGTTTGTAAGTTTAAAAAGTATGGTTTTAATGTATACATTTAAAAGTTACAGAAACAAGTGCTTGAGTGAACAAACCTGGAGATCTTTTAACTTGTGTTTGTAGAACTAGTATTTGATAATGCTAACAATTGCTCCTCTTGTTTTCGATGAGCAACATATGGGTTGGTTTGCATGTGCGAATATATTTTGAATGTGAAGGTGGGGTGTATGTGGAGACTTGTGAGTTCACGAACTCTTGAGATAGTTGTGAATGTCAATTCTTGATGATCAATGTTGTTGATGTCGATTGTTTCTCATTGGAGTGTAAGCCCCTGTGATTTGTGTATAGTTAATGCCCATACCATTTTTAGTGGTATTTGACAGTGAACACCACAACTCACAAGGGTTATAGGAACATTTTTTGGTTTATTGTGATCCCACATTGGTCCTCTGTAATTTTTGAATTGAACAACAACAAATAATGGAAGTTGAGGTGGTCTTTCTCCATGTCTATATACAATTGCTTTGAATTTTCCAAGTGCATCATTTACAAGCCCTGTTTCCACCCACAAATTTGAGTATAACATAACCTTTTGGCCAATACATAGGAGTATGTTAGATTCAAGTTCTTCTTCTTTTGGATTTGAGCATGTTGATCCCCTAAGTTGCTCTGCTATGGATAATGCTATTGCCATTGTTGAAGATAACAACATATGTTTATTATGTGAAGACACCATTTCATTCATTGCAAATAGATGTATGGAGGATGAGAAATGAGATTGCTCTTCAGTTGTGAGTGAGGAGCTTGATCGTGACATTAGAAGTTGCCAATCTGCAATTGTAGGCTTTGCATTTCGTAAATTTGAGAGAAGGGCACAAAAACTAATTTGTGTTGGATCATCTCCAATTTGATGAAATATTTTGTTCAAAGTTATACCTATTGTGAAAGAATGCCATAGTATTCCCACATAAGAAGTTGAAGCATATGTAGGGATATCTTTGACTGGTGTTAGCTGCCCTAAGTCACTGAATAGCATGATTGATCGTCCTCCAAATGGGATATAATTTTGGCTTGGGAATGCTTCACACAATTTGCTGTCAATTTGTTGTAGTAGCTTTGGGCCAATGAAACTCATTTCATCTATTAGAATGTATTGAATGAAGTAGATTCTCTCTTGGAATGTTGCTAGCATTTTTCCTTGTAAGGGGGCCATTTCTTTTATTGGTATTCTCAAGGCAGAATGAATTGTTGATGTTTATATGTTGAATGATGTGATACTTGTTGGTGCAAGAAGTAGTAGTGGTGATTGGCCAATTGGTGTTGTGCTCATCAATGTGATCTTGATTCTTTTAATCAAGTGAGACTTTCTAGTTCCAACTATTCCTTGAAAAAATATCTTAAGTGGCGGCTGCAAAGTAGTGGCTTGTAGGTGTGAAACAACTATATCATATGCTTTTTTTTGCTCAATAGACATGTGAAGTTAGGTATTTTGATTGAGATCATAGGGAGCTTGAAATGTTGGTCGATTTGAGTCTATGGAAGTAGTAGTTATTATTAGTGGGAAATTCCATTGCAAACAATTCTTCAGTGGTGTATTCATTTATGGAGGATGGAGAAATGGGTGGCCAATTTAGAGAAGGAGTTGGTTGTCCTTTCCCTAGTTGTAGTAAAGAGCGCACATCTTCAACCTCTCTAAGTGTAGGTGGAATATTTTCCACAAATGAAGATTGTGATTCCATGTTCACTTGTAATGCATCATTCTCTGTAATATTTGATTATGTGAACTCTGCATCTCTTGGATTAGTGGTTGAAGTTGTTGCATATAGAAGGTCTGAGATGTTAGTAGAGGCAATGGGTAAAGATGTTAATGCAAGTTCATATAACTTTACATCTTTATAGTATGAGTCATTGATTATCTTATATTTCAATGCTTCATGAACACAATCTCTACTAACATAAAAGTTATATTTTGCTTGCCCAATTCTTTCCCTGTTTACTATTATTATATCCAATTCATGTATACACCTTGGCAAGTAGGATGCAATTGTAGTAATATCTTGAGGAAAACAAATAGTGTGGCCACTATATTTGAGTTGCCCTCCCCTAGCATAAGTAACTTGAAGTATTGGGCTAACCCTTGCAATCAACATCTTCTCAATTTGAGATAGTCCTTGCAAATAGATAGGTTGTTGATCAAGATCCATATTGTTCCATTTTGACAATCGATGACCATTATTTTCTAATGTGCATCTATAACAAGTAGTTATTCCATCACATTTCTTAGTTTTGATGCTTGGATATCTTTCCATACAAACCAAACATGTTGACATGTTTGAGAGGCTATCCAACTTTGAATGAAATTTATTTATAGCAATGTAATAATTTTGAGAGAAAGGTGATGGAGGTTGCATTTGGGCAAAAGGTTGGGCTCAATTATCTATTGTAATTGAGGTGGATGTGATGGTAGACAGAAAGGATTATTAGATGGAGAGAATGTAGATTTGGAAGATTCATCAGGAAGGATATTTTGGTTTTCTCATCTTCTTTTCTTAGTAATATCTTTCCTTGCATGGTAACGTATGCGTTGCATTTCATTTCAATGAGCACGCTTTGCTTGCATCTTTTCATTGTGTTCTTCCATTTGAAGTTCTTTTGAGAATTAGGAGAATGTGATCTATCTGTAAATGATGATCGTGTAAATAGTATATATATAAAGAATGAAAGAATGTGAATTGAAAGCATCTAGGTATTTGTAAGAATTATTTTTTGTGTTATTTTACAAAAAAATCTGCATGCATAATTTTAAATAATTTGGTCAGCTATTATAACTAAACTTATGAGATAATACAATGTGGCATATAATTAAAGTAACACAAAATGTCTTGATACATAATATTAGAAAAGAGTCTAAATACTTGCTATGTAACTAATGTAAATAATAATAAGGCTCCTAATAAATAATTCTTATCAATCTACTTCTAGTTTCTCTTGAACTAATGCCAAATCCTTTGTAAAATTATAAAGAGATAAACTAACTATTTCTTCCACTTGAAGTAATGTTATGTTTATCTTAAGATGGTTCTTACAAATCATAATCTTAACAATTTCAAATTTTAC
Source organism: Cryptomeria japonica (assembly GCF_030272615.1). NCBI lineage: Eukaryota > Viridiplantae > Streptophyta > Pinopsida > Cupressales > Cupressaceae > Cryptomeria > Cryptomeria japonica. Next base: position 279,956,489 of record NC_081415.1, read on the forward strand.
AAGAGAGCTAATGTTTTCTCCTAAAATTTGCTTCAATTAAAATTAGTATTTAAATTTTCTAACAAAGTGATCATAGGATAGGTTTGTTGAAAACTCATTTTCTTAATAAAGTTAATAATCCTATAAATGAGACGTCAAATTCTAACTTTATTCAATTTACATAGATACACAAACATAATTTGAAAGGACATGGGACACCAACAATTATATAAGCTTAGGACATAACAAGTTATGGAAATAGAACTTTGTACATAACAAAAAGTAAGAAATGTTTTGAGATACAAATCAATATATGATTGTAGTTCAACATGTACTAAGATTTAAATGCAATCAAGCTAAAGCAACTTAATAGTTGTAATAATGATGATTTGTGTTTCATGCCCACCAAATGGGATCATTCTTATTTTGAGATCAAGTAGAAATAGACAATTGATTACATTGTCTCAGATTTGCTTAGCACCATCAGGCTCTGCTAGTAGAAGTTCAAAATCTTCTACGCCAACACTCAACAAAGCATTTGTTGGTCCTTCAAATGCAGTAATTTTAATGAGTTCACATGTTTCATCTTTCAAGTCGATTTTGTCACAACCCTCCTTTATCACTTTTTGATCTAAATATAATTATATTATATTTTTGGTTAAGCTATTTAAATGATTGAATAAATGTTATAAAAGAATAAAATGAATACACACACACACACACACTTGGAGAATATAATTATTTTTATTTATTCATTTTCCACTCCAAATTATGGCACATGTTGTAGGAAGAATAAGAAGCTTCTAGAGGAATCTCCACCACCTTGCATGTAACTCCCCCACTAAGTTTAATCAATTTGCATGAAGTCCAATATTGGAAAAGAATCTCCTTTTTAATTAAATTTTCTAGATAGTGGAATGGAGGGATTTTTCTTATAAAATGATATGCAAGTTTCAAAGAAGGGAGTTGATTATGTTTTGAAGGAAATTTCCCAAGTTTTTCTTTGGTAGTCTCATTTGGTTGCAGGATTTTTAAGTTGTTGTTTGAAGGATCTCTCTCAAGTTGCAAGGAAGGATCAAAGGATAGCTAGAGGATTCAACATCAAGCTTCAGTAAACCAGGTTCTCTCCTTTTGTCATATGAGGAATTTGTATTTATCAAAAAATATATATAGTTTCTAGATTCTTTAGTTGAATATAGTTTTCTAAAAGAAATCATCTTTTTAATTTTGCTAGATAGGAAGAAAATCTATTTTTTTTTCTTTAAAGAAATGTAGTGATATAATTCTTTCTCTTTTTAAATACAAATGCAGACTTCTCTTGCATATTTTATTTAATCTATTTAAAAGGTAGAAAATCAGATTTTTACTTTTCTGTTTTCTCTTGAAAACTAGAGATGATATTGAATATAAAAAATAAAAAAAATCTCTCTCTCTGTAATGAATAAATAAATCTCTTCTTCTTATTTAGGAATAAAATGCAGCTTTGTTATTTATTTTATTTAGGAAATATGCACATAATCTTGCTTTTTGTTTTTCCAAAGATTGTAGATCTGTGCAAA